>NC_048571.1:75902295-76202295 GCF_013265735.2 Oncorhynchus mykiss | reverse complement strand
ATTCAGTACTGAAAGATATTTTCTATGTATTTGCCAGAGCAATAGTTATGTAATGCACAGTGTGTATTTATACCAGAACAGCTGTGACTGGTAAGAGATCAAATGGCAGTGGGGAGAACGAGAGAGCGACTCAGCACGTTTTGTGGTGGCCCGTAACGTTGACAGTGCATTTTGTGGTAAAACATAACATCTTCACTATGTAAAAACACTGTATCTTTGCAGAAAAGGCACCCATTAGCCTCTTTTTACCTTTCGATCAACCGTCAACATTTAATAGCAGACAAAGCCATAAGGAAAAGCTAAAAGGTGAGCTTGAGGAAACAAACTTAGTACAATAATAGGTCCTATACATGTACTACATCACCCAAATGAGTGGATTTGTCCATTTCAGCCACACCCGTTGCTAACCGGTGGACAAAATAATTTATGTGACGATTACAATAGTTGTAGACCTTACAGTGAAATGCTTACTTAGAAGCCCCTAACCAACAATGCAGTTTTAAGAAAATCCCCCAAAAAGTAAGAGATAAGAATAACAAATAATTAAAGCGCAGCAGTAAATAACAATAGTGGGGCTTTATACAGGGGATACCGGTACAGAGTCAATGTGTCAATGTGCAGGAGGCACCGGTGTCAAGGTAATATGTACATGTAGGTTGAGTTATTAAAGTGGCTATGCATAGACAATAACAGAGAGTAGCGGCAGCGTGGGGAGGGGGGGGGGGGGGGGGGGGGGGGTCAATGCAAATAATCTGGGTAACCATTTGATTAGCTGTTCACGAGTCTTATGGCTTGGGGCTAGAAGCGGTTTAGAAGCCTCTTGAACCTAGACTTGGCGCTCCGTACCACTTGCCGTACAGTAGCAGAGAGAACAGTCTGTGACTAGGGTGGCTGGAGTATTTGACAATTTCTAGGGGCCTTCCTCTGACAACACCTGGTATAGAGGTCCTGGATTGTAGGAGGCTTGGCCCCCATGATGGGGTTCCATGGCCGGCCCTGAGAACAAGCTATTTTTTTTTTTTTATGCGCTTCAGCACTCTGCTGTCCCGTTCTGTGAGCTTGTGTGGCCGAGCCATTCTACTGCCATAGTTGGTCTACGGAGATTGTGTGTTCGATGTTATACAATCTCCATAGACCAACCCTGGCAATAGAATGGCCTTACTGAAGAGCTCTGTGACTTTCAACGTGGCACCGTCATAGGATGCCACCTTTCCATCAAGTCAATTTGTGAACTTTCTGCCCTGCCACGGTCAACTGTAAGTGCGGTTATTGTGAAGTCAAAACGTCTAGGAGCAACAACGGCTCAGCCGCGAATTGGTTGGCCACACAAGCTCACAGAATGGGACAGCAGAGTGCTGAAGCACGTTTAAAAAATGGCTTGTTCTCAGTTGCAACACTCACTACCGAGTTCCAAAATTCCTCTGGAAGCAACATCCGCACAATAACTGTTAGTCTGGAGCTTCATAAAATGGGGTTCCATGGCCGAGCAGCCACACACAAGCCTAAGATCACCATGCGCAATGCCAAGCGTCGGTTGGAGTAGTGTCAAGCTCACCACCATTGGATTAGTGGAAACGCATTCAAGTGATGAATCACGCTTCACCATCTGGCAGTCTGACGGACGAATGCATAGTGCCAATTGTAATGTTTGGTGTAGGAGGAATAGTGATCTGGTGCGGTTTTTCATGGTTTGGGCAAGGCCCCTTTGTTCCATTGAAGGGAAATCTTAACTCTACAGCATATAATGACATTCTAGACAATTCTGTGCTTTAAACTTTATGCCAACAGTTTGGGGAAGGCCCTTTCCTGTTTCAGCATGACAATGCCCCCATGCACAAAGCAAGGTCCATACAGAAATGGTTTGTTGAGATCAGTGTGGAAGAACTTGACTGGGCCTGCACAGAGCCGAACTCAACCCCATCAAACACTTTTGGGATGAATTGTGACACCGACGGCGAGCCAGGCCTAATCACCCAACATCAGTGCCCAACCTCACTAATGCTTGTGGCTGAATGGAAGCAAGTCCCCGCAGCAATGTTCCAAGTAACATCTAGTGGAAATCCTTCCCAGAAGAGTGGAGGGTGTTATAGCAACAAAGGTGGGACCAACTCCATATTAATGCACATGATTTTGGAATGAGATGTTTGACAAGCAGGTGTCCACATACTTTTGGTCATGTAGTGTACATGTACTGCAAATGTTTGTATGTTCGTTGATGAAACGTTGATCCTTAGAGTACTCAAGACCTTTGGAACTTCGATTGAAGGCAATTTGGCAATTCAATGATATCCCAAAATGTTTGTGTGTATATAACATCACTGTTATTAAAACGTAATGTAGCAAGCGTAGAAAGATGAGACTATATGAGGATTTGAAAAAAGTTGCATGAAAAGGTATGTGCTCTGCTCTGTTTCAAGCGCAGGCTGCACATACTTCATCATTCTCTCATTCACAATTTGACCAGCACTCGATAATATTCTCACCCATCAGGCTATTCTCAATGTAATCTGGTGTTTACATATAGCTTACTAAACATGATGTGTGGAATATTTTGTAGTCATCCTTAACCTGCACTGGAATAGTGAATGGAGGTTGTGTTTGGTTGCGTTTGTAATATGCCAGGTAGGTGACACTGGATTTATGTGCTTAATATAGCAGCACAAGAAAGCTGGTATCCTTTTATAAATAGCGGACAGTCAAAACTCAGTTTTCACACGCGACTGCGTGGGCTTATGAGAACACATTCCCTAGGTTCTGTTGGTTATGGGCTCTCCAACCCTGTTCCAGGGGTCCCAACCCTGTTCCAGGGGTCCCAGCCCTATAGGCTACACTTCAAGTTATTTGGCCACTTTAGTTGTGATGCAAACCTTATCAAAAGATATGCCTATGGGCTAGGCTACAAGATGCATGCAACAATGATTTGAAAAGTAAAAAATTAATAATTAAAATGCATGGCCCATTTCTTGACGACACACACTGGGCATCATTCACAAGTGATAATATTCTCACCCAGCTGGTGAGGGGGGGGGCAACAACCCTTATGCACTTGAATAGCGAATAGTGTACACTTCTCCTGTGTTTCATTTTCATGCCAGCCAGGTAGATTACTCCAGTTGTAAAGCGAAGCAATGTGCTTAATATTAGGAAAGTTGACAAATAATAGGCCTGGCCTATAGAAAGCTGATGGGCTCTTCCACTTTTTAACAGAGCCATCAAAACGATGTCTTCATGCAACTGCATAGCCTATAGAAATGTTTCACAACATGGTCTTATAGGAACACTTATTTCATTCCATGCATCAACCAACTATGTGGAGCTGGCTCTCCCTGCGCAACAGCTGATCATCCTATTCCACTCAAACTCTGAATGCCAGGGCTCTCATGAAGTGTTTGATTTTCGATTTAATTTACATTTATGTCAGCGTGATTAGAGGGACAATAGAACGCTGAGTACAAGGCAAGTTTGGTAGGCAACTAATGACCATCTGAGCGCAGTTTTGGAGAAGCCTAGTTACCGTGACTTTACTGCCGGTAACACAATCACCCCAGACCTAGTTGGTACAATTGTGATCATACCAATCAATGACAACTACATGTGGTGTGACAGGCATAAATTGAGACTATACAGTGCAGAGTACACCCGTATTCCAAGACTGAAGCTTGACATCCTTACCAATTAAATCCAACTCCACCACATTGCAGTTCACGTTCAGCTCCTTGAACAGATCCTTTACCTGGGAAGAAAAACAGATATGCTGCTTGAACCCCGTCTTTCTGTCTTCGCGGGATTATCCATGGGCTATTACTAGCGATATACCCCACTAGCCAGCGTGGTAGTCATCCAGCTAGCTTTAGGTACACACAACGGGGAGATGAGTGGTGCCTCAGTCAATACATGGTTATAACGGAAAGCTAAAACACTTGTTAGTAGCAAAAAAAAAACAATTAAAAGTTAGTTATGTTAAGTTTTCTAACGTTAGCCCAAGATAACTACCTAGCTATGGACCCGAGGACAATCTTCCCTAGACCCGACTAGTATCCTAACAGGTCCGGGTCTATACCCGATTGGGTGGACCCGTGAAGAACTCTATTTGCGGGAGAATGTGGCTAATTTACTCGCGGGAGAAATAAGTAAGACAAAAGCTAGCTAGCCAGCTAGTTAGTTAAGACAAAAAGTAAACGCATATGTTGGACTTACCTTCACACAAAATGGACAGTTGCTTTTACTGAATACCAACACTTGATTAGAATCAATAAGCTCCTGTATCCGAGATTTTAGTTCATTCCTCCCGGTGTCATTGTCGATGGGAGGCATTTTCGGACTATTTCTGTCTGACTTGCCTCTTGGCAGCTTCAATTTGTGTCTAACAATGGAAGAGAGGAGCGAAACTCCCTCCAACTGGTTGTCCTTGCGAATCACAGATAAAGACAAACTAGCTAGGTTCCTGGACCACTTGAGGTATGATATGGACTACAATTCCAACGGGACAACTTTTGTCCTCATGTCATTTCAGCGCCCGCCCAGTGCATCAACACAGCGAAAAGTCGTGCGTAATTTTAGGGCCTGCCTGCAGCCACGAATGTCTAAACCACGCCTATTTCTGCTAATAGTTTTCTTAAAATAAAATCCGATTTTAAACCTATCCTTAACCACACTGCTAACCTTAAATGAAGACAACAACAACAAATAGTTGTCATGAATTTTTAAGATATAGGCAATTTTGACCTTGTGGCTGTGGTAACTAGTGAAAACCCTGTGTGCTTGTGCGTGCGTAAAGATCAGTGGGATGTCTGTTTGCTTTCCTAAATAAATACTAACACTTGTTTCAAACCTTATTCTGAAGAAATGTATTTATATGTGATCCAACTACATTATAACATGAAACGGATGAAGCATTGAAATGTATATCGATAATGCATGTAATATTATCGTTACAATACGAATTCATAAAATTGTTGGAGGACCAACAGGCAATATTTTCAGACAGCTAAAATATTACATTCGGCGGCTTTCAGGGGGGCCTAAACCCCGGTATTTTGGTCATGACTAGACGTAATCCAGTTTGTGTCGTCAAAGGTAGATTTTTGGAGGGCAATTTAGCTAACCCTAACCTTTTTCCTAACCTGCTACGTAAAGTCAATTTCGACAAAACTGTATCCCTTCTAGACGAAACCGCCTAAATCTACAATGTATCTTCTTAAAATCTTATTTGAAACATAACCAGAGAAGAACAGAAGCCTCAATCAATATAATAATGTATGACCTAACCCTAACCACACTGCTAACCTTATGCCTAACCCTAACCTAAAATTAAGACCAAAAAGCTCATTTTAGATATCATCTATTTTTATGATATAGCCGATTTGGACATTGCCGCTTTCCCATCTAGTGGGAACCCTTTCTGGGTTTACTAGACCAACATTGTTAATGCAATGCAGTATGATTGGGATGTCCCTACACTAAACCCTAACCCTTACCTAACCCTAATCTTAATATTTTTAAATGTCAATTTCAATGGCGGGTAGGGACGTCCCAAGGATTCTGGATAGCAAGGGAAAATACTCGATAGCCACATGCAATATTATTGATGGGGAGAGCACAAAAAAAATACATAAATATGTATTTGCATCGTTCTATATACTACATATGTTTACACATGTATGTATTACTCAGTATAAGGATTTTTTTTAAAGTCTTAGACCATAAACTTAAATTCTCTGGATCTGTACTTTTTTAGGTTACATTATTTATTTGATATATGGCCGATATAATCCATTGCAATAAGAAAGCATAACTCAGACCCAATGTTTTGGCTCATAGCACCGTCTGCTGGAAAGCAAGTGTACATCACGTTCCCACTCCCAGTGTCCCAACCATAAAATGAGCTTTAAACAGTAAATTAAACCACATACTCTCTTTTCATTATTGTTTAAATTAATGATTTATAACTTCAAATGTTCACTAGTAAATCACATATCATCATCATCCACCCCCCTCAATAAAGGAGAATGAGCGTCGAACACACCGACTGTGTTTTGCGTCTTGGTACACCAGAAGTACATTAACGCTTCAAACACACCGACTGTGAATGCGTTTTGGTACACCAGTACATTATTTTCCAATGGAACGCTGTGTTTGCCTTGCAGCATTGCGTTGCAGAGGCAGTTGCAGTGTGTTCAAATTGTATGCGTAGATTTGACAGAAAGTAGCCAAATGTGAATGTAAAATTTTTGTTGCACACATATGCAGTAAAACAAATGTGGGATTACATAATAAAAACAGTTTGATTGCATACTTTCTTTACATATTTTATTCATTTATTTACCAAGTAGCATACATATTATTTATTCGATGACATCTACAATTTTATTGTCAGAGCCTATAATATAATTTCCCACCAAAATGCATAGTTTTGGAGCGAAATGCAATAATAAATACTCAAGATAGCAAAGAGTAGTCTCTTTCAACAATGAGACTAACGTTGAGGAAGGTGGTTTTGTTGTTGGACTGGGACCAGCCCCGCCGAAAGCGCAGGTCTGTGTGGGTCCAGAGATGGTTGAAGTCCCGAAAGCATGCAGGGGAGATCCACCGTCTCATTCAAGTGCTTCAAATATTTCGAGAGCAATTTCGAAGTTACTTTTGTCTGGATTGAAGCGAGTTCGATCACCTGCTCCAGTTGGTTGGAGCCAGGATTGCCTGGATGGATAACAACTACCAGGAGTCCATTAGCCCAGTTGCAAGCCTTGAGACCGGGAGTCCATTAGCCCAGTTGAACGCCTGACGATTTGACTCCGGTAAGCTAAATTCTAGTGACATTTTAAAGCCTTTGATACCGTAATTGATTGATATTAGATATATATATATTATTTTATTTCACGTTTATTTAACCAGGTAGGCCAGTTGAGAACAAGTTCTCATTTACAACTGCGACCTGGCCAAGATAAAGCAAAGCAGTGTGACAAAAACAACAACACAGAGTTACACATAAACAAATGTACAGTGAATAACACAATACAAACATCTATGTACAGTGTGTGCAAATGTAGAAGAGTAGGGAGGTAAGGCAATAAATAGGCCATAGAGGTGAAATAATTTCAATTTAGCATTAACACTGGAGTGATAGATGTGCAGATTATGATGTGCAAGTAGAGATACTGGGGTGCAAAAGAGCAAGAGGATAAGTAACAATATGGGGATGAGGTAGTTGAGTGTGCTATTTACAAATTGGCTGTGTACAGGTACAGTGATCGGTAAGCTGCTCTGACAGCTGATGCTTAAAGTTAGAGGCAGATATAAGTCTCCAGCTGCAGTGATTTTTGCAATTCGTTCCAGTCATTGGCAGCAGGGAACTGGAAGGAAAGGCGGCCAAAGTAAGTGTTGGCTTTGGGGATGACCAGTGCAATATACCTGCTGGAGCACGTGCTACAGGTGTGTGTTGCTATGGTGACCAGTGAGCTGAGATAAGGCGGGGCTTTACCTAGCATAGACTTATAGATGACCTGGAGCCAGTGGGTTTGGCGTCAAATAGGTAGTGAGGGCCAGCCAACGAGAGCGTACAGGTCGCAGTGGTGGGTAGTATATGGGGCTTTGGTGACAAAACGGATGGCACTGTAATAGACTCCATCCAATTTGCTGAGTGTTGGAGGCTATTTTGTAAACGCACTTGCCGAAGTCGAGGATCGGTAGGATAGTCAGTTTGACGAGGGTATGTTTGGCAGCATGAGTGAAGGAGGCTTTGCTGCGAAGTAGGAAGCCGATTCTAGATTTAATTTGGGATTGGAGATGTTTAATGTGAGTCTGGAAGGAGAGTTTACAGTCTAACCAGACACCTAGGTATTTGTAGTTGTCCACATATTCTAAGTCAGAACCGTTCAGAGTAGTGATGCTAGTCGGGCAGGAGGGTGTGGGCAGCAATTGGTTGAAGAGCATGCACTTAGTTTTACTAGCATTTAAAAGCAGTTGGAGGCCACGGAAGGAGTGTTGTATGGCATTGAAGCTCATTTGGAGGTTCGTTAGCACAGTGTCCAAAGAAGGGCCAGATGTATACAGAATGGTGTCGTCTGCGTAGAGGTGGATCAGAGCATCACCAGCAGTAAGAGCAACATCATTGATATATACAGAGAAAAGAGTCGGCCCGAGAATTGAACCCTGTGGCAACCCCATAGAGACTACCAGAGGTCCAGACAACAGGCCCTCCAATTTGACACACTGAACTCTTTCTGAGAAGTAGTTGGTGAACCAGGCGAGGCAGTCATTTGAGAAGCCAAGGCTATTGAGTCTGTCGTTAAGAATGTGGTGGTTGACAGAGTCGAAAGCCTTTCCCAAAGTTGGTGCTAAATCCTTTTTTAATGATGCAATGTTACTAAATGAAAAGAAAGTTGGGGTGCCTTCTGCCCCAATGAAGGTAGGCTAGGTAGACCAGAACCCCTTGTTGTTCAAGAGAGTTACAGTCATTCATTACATTCCTGTTGGAATCATGTACACTCTTAGAAAAAAGGGTTAAAATAAAAAATCCTGCAAAAAAGGTTCACTGCTATAAGCTTTTTGATGTCCTCGGAGTGGGCCACAGTGTCTCCTGACCCCTCCTGTCTCAGCCTCCAGTATTTATGCTGCAGTAGTTTATGTGTCGGGGGGCTAGGGTCAGTTTGTTATATCTGGAGTACTTCTCCTGTCCTATTCGGTGTCCTGTGTGAATCTAAGTGTGCGTTCTCTAATTCTCTCCTTCTCTCTTTCTCTCTCTCGGAGGACCTGAGCCCTAGGACCATGCCCCAGGACTACCTGACATGATGACTCCTTGCTGTCCCCAGTCCACCTGGCTGTGCTGCTGCTCCAGTTTCAACTGTTCTGCCTTATTATTATTCGACCATGCTGATCATTTATGAACATTTGAACATCTTGGCCATGTTCTGTTATAATCTCCACCCGGCACAGCCAGAAGAGGACTGGCCATCCCACATATGCTCTCTCTAATTCTCTCTTTCTTTCTCTCTCTCGGAGGACCTGAGCCCTAGGACCATGCCCCAGGAATACCTGACATGATGACTCCTTGCTGTCCCCAGTCCACCTGACTGTGCTGCTGCTCCAGTTTCAACTATTCTGCCTTATTATTATTCGACCATGCTGGTCATTTATGAACATTTGAACATCTTGACCATGTTTTGTTATAATCTCCACCCGGCACAGCCAGAAGAGGACTGGCCACCCCACATAGCCTGGTTCCTCTCTAGGTTTCTTCCTAGGTTTTGGCCTTTCTAGGGAGTTTTTCCTAGCCACCGTGCTTCTTCACCTGCATTGCTTGCTGTTTGGGGTTTTAGGCTGGGTTTCTGTACAGCACTTTGAGATATCAGCTGATGTACGAAGGGCTATATAAAATAAATTTGATTGATTGATTGATGAATTTAAGAAAAATTCCCAAAATTACAGGGCTTAACTTCCCATGGAAAATTTCCGGAAAAATCTGGAAATTTACCGGAAAGTTTCCGAACCTTTGGAACCCTAATCTGTGTAGATGAAGGGGAGGAGACAGGTTAACGAAGGATTTTGAAGCATTGAGACAATTGAGACATGGATTGTGTATGTGTGCCATTCAGAGGATGAACAGGCAATACAAAATACTGAAGTGCGGGGTATGGTAGTAGGTGCCAGGCACACTGGTTTGTGTCAAGAACTGAAACGCTGCTGGGTTTTCTGTGTATATCAAGAATGGTCCACCACCCAAAGGACATCCACCCAACAAGCATTAGAGTCAACATGGGCCAGCACCCTGTGGAATGCATTCGACACCTTGTAGAGTCCATGCCCCGACAAATTGAGGCTGTTCTGAGGTGGAAAAGGGGGTGCAATTTAATATTATGAAGGTGTTCCTAATGTTTTTTTTATACAGTTTATAAAAAACTGGAAACTCCAGAAGGGTGCATTTGCAGCCCACAATTCAGGGAGTTTCTGCATCTGCAAGAACCCTTTCTTTATAATTCTATTGGTTCATTTTTAAACTAGGTACATGAGCAGGATGCTCTCCAGTACAGTAGGTGGCAGTAATGCACCTTAACAATGGAAGAAGAGGCGGGGGTGACAACAGTAGCATAGATAGAACAAGGAGCAGTTAGAGTAATTTATAAATATGTAGCTTTGACTGTGTCCTGTAGCTATGACAGTGTCCTTTGTCCCCACCCATCAGGCACCACTTTCCAGAAGTTCTGTTAACAATGGCAGGTGTTCAGCAGGCAGTCTAAGATACTGTGTGCTAACTAGGAGGACTACAGTAGGCAGGTGAATTATTTATTTAACTAGGCAAGTCAGTTAAGAACAAATTCTTATTTACAATGACAGCCTAGGAACAGTGGGTTAACTGCCTTGTACAGAGGTAGAAGGACATATTTTTACCTTGTCAGCTCGGGGATTTGATCTAACAACATTTCAGTTACTGGTCCAATGCTCTAACCACTAGGCTACCTGCCACCCAATGGCTGGCCGCAATCACACTCTATTTGGAAAATCACGTTTTTAGCTAATTTACCATGATGTCACCAGTGCTGCCTTCAGACGTTTTTACGTTATGGAATATTCAATTGGATGGAAACAGTGGTGTCCTGAACGTCCAGTTTAAAAACGGGGAGGGGTTGGGTTGTGGGTTAGAGAAGGATGTCAGCATGGCCTCTTCTCTTTTAAAACGTCACTCATTGCTTCAAACCACACCCATCAAACGGGAGGAAACATACCTCAAAGTCTGTTCAAGAACGTTTTGGGGGGTGGAAACGTGTCGTTCAGTACCAACCATTCAAGCGAACTGAACCCACCTCTAGATATAGAACAGGAATAGAACAACAAATTAACGTTTCGTATTTTTCAGGTGATTAATATATTCATCCTGCGAGCTACCTGTGTTTGGTTGCGCAAAAGTATTGCGTTTACTTGCTGATGACGGGATAAGCATGGTGTGAATCACGGAGGTGAGTCAAGTGTAGCCTTTATCATGTTGAAGCAATTTCTTGAATATTGGGTAAATATCTCTAAAGACACCGCCTTCCTGCCGCAACGTAATATTCACTGACTATTTGACAAGTTTGAACAAAATGATCGAGCATGTTTCATGTTGTCTGTCGACTTATTTTAGAACCAGCACGTTTTTACCCGTTTCATTGCAATATAACATTTTTAACAAGCAGTTAGCTGGCAAAAATATTAAATGGGTATACTACAGCTAAGGTGTGTGTGTGCGCGCGCGCGCGTGTGTGTGTGTGTGTGTGTGTGCTAGAGAGAGTCCTGTCTGAGATCGGTACTGACTCTTCCTCTCCGCCTCCTAAGTAACTCAACAAAGATATAAGCACAAGAGCAGCGGCTTAACAAGAGGAATCATACACATACCGGAGTGAGAAGACACGATGGCAGAGAACAAGATGGGGCCAAACATTGGGGCTGGGGCTGGAGGTTTTGCCAAACTGGTACAAAAGTCATTGAATCGAGCTCAGGAGAAGGTAAGCAACTAGTGAACGCGGCATCTCTGTTACCCTGAAATCAAGATTGCCACAATAGTTTAGGCTATTCTACACAACTATCTTTGGTATTTGGGCTACTTGAACTAGTGATGCTCATAAGTTATTGGCCTGTTTATGCATATTGATATTATTATGGTGACAGTATGCCCACGTTGTCTGTTACAGTAATACAATTTCTAAAGACATAGTCTCTATCGATGCTGACTGTTGTCTGTGGGTTTGAGTGTCATCTGTTTAATCTGTGTAATTCCTTGAGACAAAAATAAACTCAGTTCAAACAATATTCCATTGACCTTTTTTTTTTTAGCTAGCCTATATCAAGTTAGTTGTCTATTCCAATAGAAATCAGCTGAATTAACTCGGTAGCCTTTAGGGAGGAATTTCCATGGGCTTTGTCAGTATTAGTTTGTTAATTCCTTTTTGTTGATGTTTTTGCAAATGCCACTTCCTGCCTCTGCTGTACACTTCCTCTCCCTTGCTACTCTTACTCTGTGGCTTTGTGGTTCACTGCTTGGCCTGGGTTCTGCTCTGCTAGTTTCACTTTGCTGCCGAAACCCTCAAAACATGACAGAGAGTGTAGTTTGATGTGTTTGTGTCAGATATTGTAAAATTAAATCGGTTGAGTTGTGCCCAAGTTCCATCCTATCATTTGGGGTCAACCACAGAGGTCATTTTTGGGAAGGGGAATGCTAGAAATTATGTTGGCCTCTGTATAGAAAATAGTGTGGCCTTTATCCTATTACAGTTAGCTTTTTAACTAGTTGACTGGAATCATTATGGAATACAACATAGGGCCTAATATAATGTAAGTGCGATTGTTAGTACCTCACACTGGTCAACCTCAACAACAGTGCCTGTTTAGAGACTCAAGTCTTTTTAATGTTGTCTGAAACTTGTGGATAGGTCACCAGCTGTTTGTTTTCATCTTGTCATAGGTCATGCAGAAGCTGGGTAAGAACATGGAGACAAAAGATGAACAGTTTGAGCAGTACTCCCAGAACCTTCTCAAACAACAGGTACCAATGAAGAAAATTCAGACATCGCCAATCAAAATAAACAATCAACCATGTTATTTTTGCAAAGCCTATTAGATTCTGAGTTCGGACATTTGTTTGTATGTGAAAACTATTTCTAAGATGCATACTTTCAGTTGTTAGGAACTTGCACATCATGGTGTGGCTTGCACTACCGGTGCTGGCACAGCAGCAGATCTATTAAATCTGTGTTCCAGCGGCATACACGGTTTACATTTTTTAAATCATTTGAAAGATTGCTCAGAAAACCAGGTGTTTGAATCAGCGTATGCAGACTTCAATTTTGACCTTACGCCAATTTAACATAAGCAGAGTAAAGTTTTTACATGGATATTGCTATACTCGTCCTACTGCCATAATTAGTGTAATGTCGAATTATTAGTGTGCATGTTAACATACTGACTGATACATTAAGTTTGTATCGATGTGCAACATATATTAGGTAATGAGTCGTACTTACTGTTGGCTGCTCAAGTCTCTTTATCCACTAAGTCACTTAAGGACCATATTCACACGACTGAAACCTTTTTGCATTGCTAATTTAATGGATCTAAACTCCAGGCATTTGGAACGGTGGTCTTCCTTGCACTTCGTTTACATTCTTAGTTTTTCCATGTCATTTTACTGGCTGATATGCTGTCAAATGGCTTACTGACTCTAGCCACTGGTCACTGTTCAGTGATATATTCGGTATCTATAACGCCATATCTGACGTTAGGTTAACCGTTATCTCTGTGTTTTGGGGCAGTTTACCAAATCCGCATGTATCATTTGAGAAAAAGTAACTAGTCTGAACATTTTCTCAGAAATCATTTTAATAAATTCCATGACAACCTGTCCGTTAACCTCTGACCAATTTTGTGCATGCCGATAACATGACATGTCACAGGAAGGAGCTCCACCCGTAGACAGTTTTCACTCTTATATCGCACTCCTATTACGAAACCGAGTAGGACGCACCCGTGATATTTTCACCAGACTATCTTGTGTAAAAAGTATAACCCTCTCAACGAATCTTCTATCTTTACAACCAACAGAATGATGGCGGCAGGCTATTTAAAGACGTCAAAGCATACTTCAGTGCAGTGAAAGGTAGGATCTGTCTACATCTCAATCCATAGCAGAGGACTGTTAAACTGTTTAATATAGTAGGAGGGCTATATCTTGAACACTACTGTACAACTTAACACACTGGCCAGTTTTTTTTTTCTTTCTCCCCTCTTTTAAACTGACCTTACTTTCAAAACGTCTCTGGTAGCATAACTGTCAATTTATAAAAACAAATAACTACCAGCCATTTAAAAGGGCTGACTCTGAAAATGAATGTGTTATTTATTTGAGCAGGAACAATAATGTTTTGTTTTTTTTGTGCTACCATTTGCATACCAGTTCAAGTGAAGCCCATCTTGTTTTGACCTTTAAGTGTAGGTGTAGCCGAATCTGCAGTGTGTCACAAATCCAAAACCACTTCATCTAAATGTGCCGTCCATGCTGATTTTTGTCATACGAGCTGTGTAAAGGCCAAAAGCTTGGTGTTATTCATTCGTGCACACCAAAGCAAAACGTTTTGCAACAGAAAACAAGCGTTTCTTATTGGAAAAGTTCAGGTTCTGTTTCCATCAGTTTGGTGCCAAATGAATACAACCCTAGTTTCAAACATTCAACCCACATCCCCAGACTCTGACCCTTGGTCTAGCTAACAAGGTATCTGCTAGGCAAGCTATCCATCTACACAAATGTCTACTTTCTCACTTGGCTGTCCTAAACAATAGCTATTAGCTTTATAGTGTCATCTAAACGCATTCGTTTTGCTCTAGTTCACATGTTCCTTCTGTCCTTCTCCACAGTGATGCATGAGACTTCCAAGCGCCTGTCCCAGACGTTAAGAGATGTCTACGAACCTGACTGGCAGGGAGGAGAGGACCTATCTGTCATCATGGAGGTGGGCCATAGATGGGTGTTTTCAGACAAGTGGATTTTTTTGAGGAGGAAGAACCCCTGATGAAGATCTATTGACCAAAATGTTGGTCTGAGAACCATTAAATAAGAGGGGAGTATACAGTAATACCAGAGTTTCATTTTTAAAGACTACAGTTAGGCAAAAGTGCTTTTCATGTTTCAGGTGAGGCAGTTCTTTCGGTGTGTATTTATAATAATTGTTAGTATACACTGACATGGTGACTGGATTCATCAGGAAGTCTATAGGGGATTTTCCCACTGTACGATTAAAACCTATCCGATCCAGAAACCATAGATAGATGGCAGCATTCGCGCAAAAATGAAAGCGTGAACCACTGCATTTAACCACGGCACGGTGACTGGGAATATGGTAGAGTACATGCTCAGCCCCCCCCCCTGTACTCCCTATTAACCCATGACTGCGTGGCCACGCACGCCTTCAACACAATCATCAAGTTTGCAGACGACACAACAGGTGTCCTGATTACCAATGACAAGACAGCCTACAGGGAGGAGGTGAGGGCCCTGGCGGAGTGGTGCCATGAAAATAACCTCCATGTCAATAAAACGAAGGAGCTGATCATGGGAGACAGCAGGGGGAACATGCACCCATCCACATCGAAGGGGCCGCAGTGGAGAAGGTGAAAAGCTTCAAGTTCCCCTTTGTACACATCACTGACAATCTGAAATGGTCCAGTGTGGTGGAGAAGGCGCAACAGCGCCTCTTCAAACTCAGGAGACTGAAGAGGCGCAACAGCGAGCCACGGCTTGTTACCCCGCTACCATCCAGAAGGCGAGGTCAGTACAGGTGCATCAAAGCTGGGACAGAGACTGAAGCTGTTTTTCAGTCTCAAGGCCATCAGACTGTTAAATAGTCACCATTAGCCAGTACCCTGCCCTGAACTTTAGTCACTGTTATTAGCCGGCTACCACCCGGTATTCAACCATGCACCATAGAGACTGCTGCCCTGTGTACAAAGTCATTGAACACTGGTCACTTTGATAATGTTAACATACTGTTTTACCCACTTCATATGTTTGTACTGTATTCTAGTCAAGGCCATCCTGTTCAACTATTGCTGTACATATTCTTCAGATATACTAAATATTCTATCCACATACTGTCCATAATGTCTAAACATCCTATCTCACTCACAGACGCATAAATAAACAAACAAACAAACTTGTTGGTTCGAGCCCTGAATGCTGATTAGACTGTAAACTCTCCTTCCAGACTCACATTAAGCATCTCCAAGCCAGAATTACACCTAGAATCGGCTTCCTATTTCACAACAAAGCATCCTTCACTCATGCTGCCAAACATACCAATGTAAAACTGACTATCCTACTGATCCTTGACTTCGGCAATATCATTTACAAAATAGCCTCCAACACTCTACTCAGCAAATTGGATGTAGTCTATCACAGTGTCATCCGTTTTATCACCAAAGCCCCATATACTACCCACCACTGCAACCTGTATGCTCTCGTTGGTTGGCCCTCGCTTCATATTTGTCGCCAAACCCACTGGCTCCAGGTCATCAATAAGTATTTTCTAGGTAAAGCCCCACCTTAACTGAGCTCACTGGTCACCATAGCAGCACCCACCCATAGCACGCGCTCCAGCAGGTACAGTTGAACTCGGAAGTTTACGTACACTTAGGTTGGAGTCATTAAAACTCGTTTTAAAACCACTTCAGACATGTATTGTTAACGAACTACAGTTTTGGCAAGTCGGTTACGACATCTACATTGTGCATAACACAAGTCATTTTTCCAACAATTGTTTAGACAGATTATTTCACTTAATTCACTGTATCACAATTCCAGTGGGTCAGAAGTTTACATATACTAAGTTGACTGTGCCTTTAAACAGCTTGGAAAATGCCAGAAAATTATGTCAATTAGCCTATCAGAAGCATTACATCATTTGAGTCAATTGGAGTGTGGATGTATTTCAAGGCCTACATTTAAACTCAGTGCCTCTTTGCTTGACATCATGGGAAAAACAAAAGAAATCAGCCAAGACCTCAGACAAAAAATTGCTGGAGGAAACGGGTACAAAAGTATCTATGTTGATATAACCTGAAAGGCCTTTCAGCAAGGAATAACCACCGCTCCAAAACCACCATAAAAAAGCTAGACTACGGTTTGCAACTGCACATGGGAACAAATATTGTACTTTTGGGAGAAATGTCCTCTGGTCTGATTAAACAAAAATAGAACTGTTTGGCCATAATGACCATCGTTATGTTTGGAGGAAAAAGGGAGAGGCTTGCAAGCTAAAGAACACCATCCCAACCGTGAAGCACGGGGGTGGCAGCATCATGTAGTGGGGGTGCTTTGCTGCAGGAGGGACTGGTGCACTTCACAAAATAGATGACATCATGAGGCAGCAAAATTATGTGGATATATATTGAAGTAACATCTCAAGACATCAGTCAGGAAGTTAAAGCTTGGTTGCAAATGGGTCTTCCAAATGGTTAATGACCCCAAGCATACTTCCAAAGTTGTGGCAAAATGGCTTAAGGACAACAAAATCAAGGTATTGGAGTGGCCATCTCAAAGCCCTGACCTCAATCCTATAGAAAATTTGTGGGCAGAACTGAAAAAGCGTGTGCGTGCAAAGAGGCCTACAAACCTGACTCCGTTATACCAGCTCTGTCAGGAGGAATGAGCCAAAATTCACCCAACTTATTGTGGGAAGCTTGTGGAAGGCTACCTGTAACATTTGACCCAAGTTAAACAATTTAAAGGCAATGCTACGAAATACTAATTTAGTGTATGTAAACTTCTGACCCACTGGGAATGTGATGAAAGAAATAAAAGCTGAAATAAATCCTTCTCTCTACTAATATTCTGACATTTCACATTGTTAAAATAAAGTGGTGATCCTAACTGACCTAAAATGGGGGATTTTTACTGGGATTAAATGTCAGGAATTGTGAAAAACTGAGTTTAAATGTATTTGGCTAAGGTGTATGTGAACTTCCGACTTCAATTGTAGACCTTATCCCATGTGTAACTCTGTTGTTTTTGTCGCACTGTTTTGCTTTATCTTGGCCAGGTCGCAGTTGTAAATGAGAACTTGTTCTCAACTGGCCTACCTGGTGAAATAAAAAAATCGAATTGTCTGACAGCCCTGGTATATCAGACCGTATACCACGGGTATAACAAAAGGTTTATTTTTACTGCTCTAATTACGTTGGTAACCAGTTTATAATAGCAATAAGGCACCTCAGGGGTTTGTGGTATATGGCCAATATACCACGACTAAGGGCTATATCCAGGCACTCCACTTCGCTTTGTGGACGTATACCACACCCCCTCGGGCCTTATTGCTTAAATATTACACACACTCTGGACTCTGAGATTGCTCGTCCTAATATTTCTAAATTCAATTTTTACTTTTTACATGTTGTGTGTATTGTTAGATATTACTGCACTGTTAGAGCTAGGAACGCAAGCATTTCACTACACCGACAATAACAGCAATATCTGGCAAATACGTGTATGTGTTCAATAAAATTTGATTTGATTTTGGCAAATGTATTACTGTTGTATAGTAGAAAGCAGCCTGAAGGTTTATTTCTAACATTTGTTTTTACTACAGAGTGAGGACTTGCTGTGGAATGATTATGAAGAGAAACTAACAGACCAGATAGTTCGCACCATGGAGAATTACACTGGACAGTTTCATGAAGTCAAGGTAGCGTCTGCTATAATCTTATCAATTGTTTGTGGTCCGATAGAACTAGTTCAAGTCAGAACTCTTCTCTGCCCATGTGTTTACATTGCTGATTGGTCCTACAAACAATCATGGGAGACTAGTGCCATGTGGCTCATGGATATTGCGCTCAGAAATATCGCTTCTCCCCCTGCCTCTTAGGAACGAGTAGCCAAACGTGGTCGGAAGCTCGTAGACTACGATTCCTCACGCCACCACTTGGAGACGCTGCAGAATGCCAAGAAGAAAGACGATGCCAAAATCACCAAGGTGTGTTGAAAATTAAATGTAAATTGAATCTCTACAGCTTTTTTTGTTGTTCTTTGTCTATGTATTTGGATAAAGACACTGAAAGCATTTGGACTCAATTTCTCTCTGATCAGGCAGAGGAGGAGTTCAACAAAGCCCAGAGTGTGTTTGAGGAAATCAACAAAGAGATGAGGGAGGAGCTTCCTGTTCTCTATCAAAGGTGATGTCAATGGACCACAGCACATCGGGGTCGTGTTCATTAGGCACCAAACGGGGAAACAGGGAGGGACTACTGTTGCTCTAGTATAACAGAACATTTTCCCTCTTGTCTAAAGCCGGATTGGATGTTACGTGACCGTCTTTCAAAACATTTCCAACCTGAGGGACGTCTTCTATAAGGAAATGAGTGTGGTAAGCCTGTTTTTCCTACATTCTGATATGGATGTTATTCTCCCAAAAATAATAAAACATCACAATATATTTAACACATTTTTATCACAGATCTAAATCATTTACTGTATGTGATGTAGTATAGTGTCTCACTGTTCAGATGAAGAAATGTACTGCAAGTCAACTGGTATTGACTAATAGAATAACCACGCTTGATTGCAGCTGAACCATGAGCTTTACAGCGTGATGAAGAAGCTGGAGACTCAGTATTCAGGAAAAGCTTTTATCATCAAGGGCCTTAACAGGTCAGTGTTTCAGATGACCATAAGAATCCACCACATTGGTTTAACCCCTTATAGTCTTTAGTTTTCTTCTCATCAAGTCTAGAATCTGGGATCTAAGAATGTCCAACCTGCTAACCAGCCAGATCATCTCACCCTCTATATCCTCTCTTAGCACCAAGTCCAAGAAGAGAAAATCCCTGGTCATCTCAGCGCCCATCCCCTGTAACACAGCCTTCCCCTCGGAACACACAGCTCTCCACGCATCCACAGCCCCGGAGAACGGCAAGGAGACCTGTACCCAGAGTATCCCTGAGGAGCCCGCTGCCATCTCAGGAGAGGCTGACGAGGGCACTGGCACAGCGGACCCCTGCGTCTTCACCTCCGTTCTCTCGGACGAGTTGAGCTCCAACGGCACCACTACACCCAACAGGCGGTCGGCGTGCGACAGCGACAACGGGGTCGGGAGTGACGTCGCTTCAGAGGGTCTGAGTGACCTCCAAGATGGCGGTGCTTTGGAAGAGCAGGGCCTTAGCCAATTGCAGGACTCCTCTGCCTTAGAAGAGCAGGTTCAAAGGTCAGAGGTGACCTCTGGAGGTGAGGTCATTACCAGTCAGAAGGCTGTGGCTGAGTCCACAGAGAGCAAAGTCCTATATGACACTGACCAGGCTAATCTTCCAGAGCATGGCAAAGCCAAGGCTCCACCGCGTCCTGCGCCACAACTTTCCTTACCCCACTCTGAGAAGCACTCCTTCCCCCCTGCAGAGGCCAGCCAAGTGGAGGTGGTGGAAGAGAAGGGAGAAAGAGCTTCCCAGGAGCTGCAGGCAGGTGACACCGAGAGCACTGGAAATGACTCGGACTCCCAGAATCCACCTGGTTTCATTTACAAGGTTATTCCCTTTGCTAGTAATGGTATTATCTTTATAATATATTATAGTGTGGTGTGTACAGTGGGGAGAACAAGTATTTGATACACTGCCGCTTTTTCAAGTTTTCCTACTTACAAAGCATGTAGAGGTCTAATTTTTTCTCATAGGTTTTTTTTTCTTCTCACACTTCAACTGTGAGAGACGAAACCTAAAACAAAAATTCAGAAAATCACATTGTATGATTAAGTAATTAATTTGCATTTTATTGCATGACATAAGTACTTGATAGATCAGAAAAGCAGAACTTAATATTTGGTACAGAAACCTTTGTTTGCAATTACAGAGACCATACGTTTCCTGTAGTTCTTGACCAGGTTTGCACACACTGCAGCAGGGATTTTGGCCCACTCCATACAGACCTTCTCGAGATCGTTCAGGTTTCGGGGCTGTCGCTGGGCAATACGGACTTTCAGCTCCCTCCAAAGATTTTCTATTGGGTTTAGGTCTGGAGACTGGCTAGGCCACTCCAGGACCTTGAGATGCTTCTTACAGAGCTACTCCTTAGTTGCCCTGGCTGTGTGTTTTGGGTCGTTGTCATGCTGGAAGACCCATCCACGACCCATCTTCAATGCTCTTACTGAGGGAAGAAGGTTGTTGGCCAAGATCTCGCGATACATGGCCCCATCCATCCTCCCCTCAATACGGTGCAGTCGTCCTGTCCCCTTTGCAGAAAAGCATCCCCAAAGAATGATGTTTCCACCTCCATGCTTCACGGTTGGGATGGTGTTCTTGGGGTTGTACTCATCCTTCTTCTTCCTCCAAACACAGCGAGTGGAGTTTAGACCAGAAAGCTCTAATTTTGCCACATGACCTTCTCCCATTCCTCCTCTGGATCATCCAGATGGTCATTGGAAAACTTCAGACAGGCCTGGACATGCGCTGGCTTGAGCAGGGGGACCTTGCATGTGCTGCAGGGTTTTAATCCATGACGGCGTAGTGTGTTTCTAATGGTTTTCTTTGAGACTGTGGTCCCAGCTCTCTTCAGGTCATTGACCAGGTCCTGCCGTGTAGTTCTTGGCTGATCCCTCACCTTCCTCATGATCATTGATGCCCCACGAGGTGAGATCTTGCATGGAGCCCTAGACCGAGGGTGATTGACCATCATCTTGAACCTCTTCCATTTTCTAATAATTGCGCCAACAGTTGTTGCCTTCTCACCAAGCTACTTGCCTATTGTCCTGTAGCCCACCCCAGCCTTGTGCAGGTCTACAATTTAACCCTGATGTCCTTACACAGCTCTCTGGTCTTGGCCATTGTGGAGAGGTTGGAGTCTGTTTGAGTGTGTGGAGTCTGTTTGAGTGTCTTTTATACAGGTAACGAGTTCAAACAGGTGCCATTAATACAGGTAATGAGTGGAGAACAGGAGGGCTTCTTAAAGAAAAACTAACAGGTCTGTGAGAGCTGGAATTCTTACTGGTTGGTAGGTGATCAAATACTTATGTCATGCAATAAAATGCAAATGAATTACTTAAAAATCATTCAATGTGATTTTCTATATTTTTGAAGTGTACCTATGATAAAAAATTACAGACCTCCACGTGCTTTGTAAGTAGGAAACACTGCCGATTTTGCAGGTTATCAAATACTTGTTCTCCCCACTGTATATAGAGTCCATTGTCCTAACATTCTTTAAAATGCAGATGTTAGTCAATCAATTATGAAGGCCATGTTATTGGATAAAGTGAGAAGACCTTAGTGTTTCACATGCCTGAAGTGGTGTAAATATAAATGTGTTAATTGATGAACGAATGGCCAGCTCGGTGCATTAGGTATCTATTGCCAGCACATAATTTATGGGCCCAGTCCTAACTTGAAATTCCATTGACATCAGTTCATGATTTACAATGCAAACAATTTAAGCTTGAGCCTTACATGAGGGAAATGAAGTTCTTAGCACTTCAATTCAAAATGTTATATTTTGATGAAACATTTGTGCTGAGTATTTGTCTAACAGAGTTGTTTATGTGGTGGTGTGATATCAGGGAGTGGCGCTCGAGGGTCACATTTCAGAAGACGGCACACTGCAGTATGACGTGGAAGATCTGATTCTTATCCTCGCCGACGCAGAGGAGAAGGTGTGTGTGTGTGTGTGTGTGCATGTATATACAATATTTGTATTCATGTAAGCCTGTCTCCTTGGTGTAGTTTAACTTCCAAATGGGACCACTAAGTAATACTAAAGGTCATAGTCTTAAACTGAGCACTGAATTTGAACGGTGCATCAGACTGTAACACCGAATTTGAAAACAGTTTCCCCACAAGCATGTCACTTTAGAATTATTGGGATTTTCAGCACATTATGTAGCAAGTTGAGCCAATATATGGTATTGCTTTGATTTTGTTGACACTTTCATGGTTCCCTTTTTGTCAAGATTGCAGAAATGATCCTTTATTCACAAAGCGTCCCAGAGTAGGAGTGCTGATCTAGGATCAGTTTAGTATTTTAGGACATAATGAATGAATGAGAACGGGGACCTGATTTTAGATCAGCACTCCTACTTTGAGACGCATAATGAAAATTGACCCTGATCTCTCTTAAAAGGTGAGTAACATGGTGTGTTTTTGTTAACCTTGACCTCACTACAGCAGGAAGGCATGGCCAAGGTGGTGAGGGAGAAGACATGTATTGAGCAGGGAGATCTGCCAGAATGAGCCAATTTGTACCTGTCATTCCTGTCTTCCCCTCGAGCTGTGGTGACCCATTCAGTGTTCATGTGCTAGTCAGAACATTTCCAACTTGCTAACTGGTTGTCGTTATACACGTGCCGCGCTCAACCAGTGACCAAGTTGGAGTTCCGATTAGCACACCGGCACACACAATGGCAATGGACGGAGATGGTATGGGTGTGGAGGACTTCGTAAGAAGAGAAAGAGGAAAAACAGGAACACAAGCCCTATTAATCACACGCTTCCATGTCTCAACTTGTTGGAAGAAAACGATGTGTCATACTTACCGAGAGAATGTTCTTTTGTTAACACATGTTTTTGATATGCAGTATTTTGGCCTTGTTTGTGTTAACATTGTGTAAGTCTCAACTGTGAAACGTATAGAAACCATTTTTTTTTATATTGATGCCATTGAAAGAGTTGTAGTTTAATAAAGTTATGTGAGAGAGGAGTGGTGTTGTTGAAATAGCAAAAAGAATAGCATTTTCACTGTTCTAATAGGTTGCATGGGTCTGCTTTAGCTTTACTGCTTAAGCAATAAGGCCCGAGGAGGTGTGGTATATGGACAATATACCACGGCTAAGGGCTGTCCGGATGCACGGCGCAACGCAGAGTGCCTGGCCACAGCCCTGAGGTGTGGTATATTGGCCAAATATATGACAAACCGCCTGAGGTGCCTTATTACTATTATAAACTGGTTACCAACGTAATTCGAGCAGTAAGAATATTTTCTGTCATACCCGTTGTATACGGTCTGCTATACCACTGCTGAAAGCCAATGAACATTCAGGGCTTGAACCACCCAGTTTCTAATATTCCATATTCCCATGAGTAGTCAAGCCCCTGTGTATCACATGTTACAACACAAGGTGGCGCTAGTGGTCTAACAAACTACAGAGATAACCCATTTTCACTTGAGGTGCTTTCCCATTCTTTTTTTGTTGTTGCAGTGATTGTGAATATTAGTGTCAACTTCGTGGCCGACCTTGAAACTTGGTGGGATAACCTCATTTTGTACCAGATGCAACCTATGTCGAGAGAGAAACGGATGATACACTGTCAATTCATTTAGGATAATTCCAAAGCATCTGACAATAGGTACTCTAAATGGGTTATTTATTCATTAATATATAGTTACCATTTATTTGACTATTTTTCTAAACCGCTGCATTCAATATTTTCAAATGAACAACATTTTTCTAAGTGTAATACAGGATAGCAAAAGTATTGAGACAAAACTGTAAAATCCAGACATTTAAATGCTTTTTAAAATTAAAGCTGCAAAAAAAGTTAAAGGTTATTGTACTATTTACTTAATATACAGTATCAGTCAAAAGTTTGGACACACCTACTCATACCAGGGGTTTCCTTTATTTTTTACTGTTTTCTACATTTTAGAATTATAGTGAAGACATCAACTATGAAATAACACACATGGACTCATGTAACCAAAAAAGTGTTAAACAAATTAAAACGTTTTATATTTGAGATTCTTCAAAGTAGCCAACCTTTGACAGCTTTGCACACTCTTGGCATTCTCTCAACCAGCTTCATGAGGTAGTCACCTGGAATGCATTTCAATTAACAGATGTGCCTTGTTTAAAAGTTAAGTTGTGGAATTTCATTCCTTAATGCGTTTGAGCTAATCAGTTGTGTTGTGACAAGGTAGGGCAGGAAACAGAAGAAAGCCCTATTTGGTAAAATACCAAGTCCATATTATGGCGAGAACCGCTCAAATAAGCAAACAGTCCATTGTTACTTTAAGACATTTAAGACCTCAATCTAGACAATTGTAAGAACTTTGAAAATGTCTTCAAGTGCAGTCGCAAGACCATCAAGCGCTATGATGAAACTGGCTCTCATAAGGACTGCCACAGGAAGGAAGACACAGAGTTACCTCTGCTGCACCTCAGATTGCGGCCCAAATGAATTCTTCATCAACTGTTCAGAGGTGACTGCGTGAATCAGGCCTTTTTTAATTTTTTATTTTACCAGGCAAGTCAGTTAAGAACAAATTCTTATTTTCAATGACGGCCTAGGAACAGTGGGTTAACTGCCTGTTCAGGGGCAGAACGACAGATTTGTACCTTGTCAGCTCGGGGGTTTTGAACTCGCAACCTTCCGGTTACTAGTCCAACGCTCTAACCACCCTGCCGCCCCTTAATGGTCGAATTGCTGCAAAGAAACCACTACTAAAGTACACCAATAATAAGAAGAGACTTGCTTGGGCCAAAAAACACGAGCAATGGACATTAGACTGGAAATCTGTCCTTTGGTCCGAGTCCAAATGGGAGATTTTGGGTTCCCACCGCCGTGTCTTTGTGAGATGCATAGTAGGTGAACAGATGATATCTGCATGTGTGGTTCCCACCATGACGCATGGAACTAAATTACTATCACCCCGTTGCACTCACTTCTGTCATCATGAAGTGCTTTGAGAGACTAGTCAAGGATCATATCACCTCCACCCTACCTGATACCCTAGACCCACTTCAATTTGCTTACCGCCCCAATAGGTTCACTGGCGATGCAATTGCCATCACACTGCCCTATTCCATCTGGACAAGAGGAATACCTATGTAAGAATGCTGTTTGCTGACTACAGCTCAGCATTTAACACCAGAGTACCCTCCGAACTCGCCATTGAGCTCGAGACACTGGGTCTCGACCCCGCCCTGTGCAACTGGGTCCTGGACTTTCTGACAGGCCGCCCATAGGTGGTGAAGGTAGGAAACATCTCCACCCCGCTGATCCTCAACAAGGGGGCCCCACAAGGGTGCATTCTCAGCCCTCTCCTGTACTCCCTGTTCACCCATGACTGCGTGGCCATGCACGCTTCAAACTCAATCGTCAAGTTTGCAGACGACACTACAGTGGTAGGCTTGATTACCAACAATGACGAGACGGCGTACAGGGATAAGGTGCGGGCCCTCGGAGTGTGGTGTCAGGAAAATAAACTCTCAACATCAACAAAACACAGGAGATGATCGTGGTCTTCAGGAGACAGCACAAGGGAGCCCCCCCATCCTCATCGATGGGACAGTAGTGGAGAAGGTGGGAAGTTTTAAGTTCCTCGCGTACACATCACAGACAAACTGAAATGGTCCACCCACAAAGACAGTGTGGTGAAGAAGGTGCAACAGCGCCTCTTCAACATCAGGAGGCTGAAGAAATTTGGCTTGTCATCTAAAACACTCACAAACTTTTACAGATGCAAAATCGAGAGCATCCTGTCGGGCTGTATCACCTCCTGGTATGGTAGCTGCTCCGCCCATAACCGGAAGGCTCTCCAGAGGGTAGTGAGGTCTGCACAACGCATCACCGGGTGCAAACTACCTAACCTCCAGGACACCTACACCACCTGATGTCACAAGAAGGCCATAAAGATCATCAAGGACAACAACCACCCGAGCCGTGCCTGTTCACCCCGCTATCTTCCAGAAGGCGAGGTCAGTACAGGTGCATCAAAGCTGGGGCTGAGTGACTGAAAAACAGCTTCTATCTCAAGGCCATCAGACTGTTAAACAGCCACCACTAACATTGAGGCTGCTGCCAACATACAGACTCAAATCTCTGGCCACTTTAATAAATGGACTTAATAAAGGTATCACTAGTCACTTTAATAATGCCACTTTAATAATGTTTACATATCCTACATTACTCATCTCATATCTATATACTGTATTCTATACCATCTATTGCATCTTGCCTATGCCGCACGGTCATCGCTCGTTCATATATTTATATGTACATATTCTTATTCATCCCTTTATGTTTCTGTGTATAAGGTAGTTGATATGAATTTGTTCAATTACTTGTTAGATATTACTCCATTGTCGGAACTAGAATCACAAGCATTTCGCTACACTCGCATTAACATCTGCTAAACATGTGCATGTGACCAATACATTTTGATTTGAGTTGGAGGTGTAGAGGTGCTGGTGACACTGTCTGATTTGAAAAAAGTCATAAACTGTACTGGTTAAGTTCAACCAGCTTTGTAAAAAAATGTATTAGGGTAACACTTCAACTTAAATATATTGACTTAAACTGGCTAAAAGTTTGTTATATCAATCTTATTTCAGCATAGTAAACAGTTTCCCGTGTGTATCAAGAATTGTCCACCACCCAAAGGACATCCAGCCAACTTGACAAAGGGTAGATGCATTGGAGTCAACATGGGCCAGCATCCCTGTGGAATGCTTTCGACACCTTGTAGAGTCCGTGCCCTGACGAGTTGAGGCTGTTCTGAGGGCAAAAGGGGGGGTTCAACACAATACTAGGAAGGTGTTCCTAATGTTTGGTATTATCGGTGTATATACTGTATTTTATGAATAACTTATATCCAACGGTAATGTTTATTTACAGGTCTAATGGTGACTACTTCTAAACTTCCAAAGATCCAATCAACCTTGGATGAATGATTGTATACCTAGCTACACATTGAAATGATGGTGTCCTTTTGTTGGGTAAATTAGTCAATGAATCAAATGGATTTATAAAGACCTTTTTACATCAGCAGATGTCACAAAGTGCTTATGCAGAAACCCAGCCTAAAACCCCACAGAGCAAGCAATGCAGATGTAGAGGCACGATGGCCAGGAAAAACTCCCTAGAAAGGCAGAAACCTAGAGAGGAACCAGGCTCTGAGAGGTGGCCAGTCTTCTGGCTGTGCCGTGTGGAGGTAACAGTACATGGACAAGATGTTCAAACGTTTATAGATGACCAGCAGGGTCAGATGTCAATGTAGCTAGCCTACATAATAAACCCAACCTCACTGAGAATTTACTTTAACATACAGCTTGTGTAAGAAAAGTTAGTTACTTTCAACTATTCAATGATATTTAAGTAGTCTACGCAAATTAGTGTGGAAGCTGATCAGTGTTTAAATGTGTTTGTTTCAGCTGAGCTATCAAGTAAACACATCTTTTCCAAAGCTAAGCAGGGTAAATACAGTAGAGGTAGGCATTTTTTGTCTGAATTCCCAGTTGTCTTGAAAGCACAATTTTGCACAGATACTGGGCCAGTTTTGCACTTGCTTTCCAGGAAGGCGACTGGGTTGTCTTCCTCAGTAGAAATCCCCTTGTGACAGCTGTTCCAAGGTAATGGTGGAAAACATTTTGTTCATCAGTTTTTTTTTGTTGTGACGTGGTAATGACATTATAAATTACAGAAGTGATTTGAAATATGGTTTGACACAGTTGGAATGCTGTGTTGAAGGAGACAACAGGAGTAGGCAACACCAGCTTTACCAGAATCCAATCTCTTCCCCAATGGTAACATTTCAGTCTCGTATTGCTAGCTTAAGTAGCCTACAACAACCATCAATAAATTAGTCAGTCTAAACTGCAGGAAGCCATTCGAGGCCAGAGAACAGGTTGATAACAGCTACAGGCGCCTTATCAATTTCCTCGCAAATTCCGCCCTATGGTTTAAGCACATTTCCTTCAATTAAAGAGCAACGAGGTAATCTATGTTGCTACATCTATGCAGCAGTTCCTCTTTCATAAAGGAAAAACAGGAAACATTTTGTTCAAGTAAAATCTGCTCCATTCACTGTTGCGCAGGTTTTCCATTGGCTGACAAACTGGTAGAAAACAGTATTTCAGACGTAGACTGGTTGAGAGTAAAGAAGTCTGAGGCTACCAAGCCTTCTCCTCCGGTCACTATCAGCCAGAAGACATAGACATTGGTTGGGAGACTTGGTGTTGGTTACTAAAGGATTCAATTGGATCCTGCAACAGCAGCCTTCAAAAGGACAGTGGCAGTAGTTGTGAAGTTATTTGCTGTCGAAGTATTATTTTATTGATATTGCGTCGTGATGGTTATAGTGGACACTGCTTAAATATATATATTTTTCCATTGTAGAATTAAGCAATAAGACATGAGGTGGTGTGGTATAGGGCCAATATACCACGGCTAAAGGCTGTTCTTAGTCAAGAAGCAACGCAGACCACATGTGCCTTTTTGCCATTATAAACTGATTATCAACGTAATTAGAGCAGTAAAAACAAACGTTTTGTCATACCTGTGGTATATGGTCTGACATACCACAGATTTCAGCCAATCAGCATTCAAGGCTCGAACCAACCCAATTTATAAGAACATTTTAGGTGCCTGATCTACCAAACTGACTGTATCAGGATGTAATTTACATCAACCCTTAATAAAACCAAAGCTCAACCAAAATCAAGCATAAAAAGTACATGCTTTTAATTAATGAAAAATACAGAGTACAATATTTGAAATCTCAAAATGTGAAATTTGTCAAATGAAAAATGCTATGTTAACTTAAGAATTCAGTCTAAAAGAACCCTTTACTACATTTACGAAAGTCTCTAATAATATTATTGCCCAATTTATACAAAGCCATTTTTAGGACAAATATAGGACAAAACACACATCAATGCAAGAGAGACAACACTACATAAAGAGAGACCTAAGACAACAACATAGCAAGGTAGCAACACATAACACAGCCCCCTCTCGCTCTCGTTCTCTCTTTTCTCTCGGAGGACCTGAGTTCTAGGACCATGCCTCAGGACTACCTGGCCTGATGACTCCTTGCTGTCCCCAGTCCACCTGGTTGTGCTGCTGCTCCAGTTTCAACTGTTCTGCCTGCGGCTATGGAACCCTGATCTGTTCACCGGATGTGCTACCTTGTCCCGGACCTGCTGTTTTCGACTCTCTCTCTACCGCACCTGCTATCTCTAACTCTGAATGATTGGATATGAAAAGCCAACTGACATTTACTCCTGAGGTGCTGACTAGTTGCACTCTCTACAACCACTGTAATTTATTATTATTTGACCCTGCTGGTAATCTATGAACGTTTGAACATCTTGTCCATGTACTGTTGTAAACTTCATCCAGCACAGCCAGAAGAGGACTGGCCACACCTCAGAGCCTGTCTAGGTTTCTTCCTAGGTTCCTGCCTTTCTAGCGAGTTTTTCCTAGCCATCGTGCTTCTACATCTGCATTGCTTGCTGTTTGGGGTATTAGGCTGGGTTTCTGTATAGCACTTTGTGACATCGGCTGATGAAATATATTTGATTGATTGGTAGCAACAAAACATGACAACAGCATGGTAGCAACACAACATGGTAGCAGCACAAAACATGGTACAAACATTATTGGGCACAGACAACAGCACATTGACAAGAAGGTAGAGACAACAATACATCACGCAAAGCAGTCACAACTTTCAGTAAGAGTGTCCATGATTGAGTCTTTGAATGAAGACACAGATAAAACTGTTCAGTTTGAATGTTTCTTGGAGCTCGCGACCCAGGGATGTGTGTGCTTTGGGGACCTTTAACAGAATGTGACTGGCAGAACGGGTGTTGTATGTGGAGGATTAGGGCTGCAATAGATATCTCAGATAGGGGGAGTGAGGCCTAAGACGGTTTTATAAATGAGCATCAACCAGGGGGTCTTGTGACGGGTATACAGAGATGATCAGTTTACATAGGAGTATAGAGTGCAGTGATGTGTCCTATTGGGAGCATTGGTGGCAAATCTGATGGCCGAATGGTAAAGAACATCTAGCCGCTCGAGAGCACCCTAACCTGCCGATCTAAAAATAATGTCTCCGTAGTCTAGCATGGGTATGATGGTCATCTGAATCAGGGTTAGTTTGGCAGCTGGGGTGAAAGAGGAGCGATTACGATAGAGGATTAGATTTAACTTTAGCCTGCAGCTTTGATATGTGCTGAGGGAAGGACAGTGTACCATCTAGCCATACTCCTAAGTACTTGTATAAGGTGACTACCTCAAGCTCTAAACTCACAGAAGTACTAATCACACCTGTGGGGAGAGGGGCATTCTTCTAACAAACCACATGACCTTTGTTTTGGAGGTGTTCAGAACAAGGTTAAGGGCAGAGAAAGCTTGTTGGATGCTAGGAAAGCTTTGTTGTAGTGCGTTTAACACAAAATCCGTGGAGGGGCCAGCTGAGTATAAGACTGTATTATCTGCAAATAAATGGATGAGAGAGCTTCCTACTGCCTGAGCTATGTTGTTGAAGGAAATTGAGAAGAGCGTGGGGCCTAGGATTGAGGCTTGGGGTACTCCCTTGGTGCCAGGCAGTGGCTGAGACAGCAGATGATCTAACTTTATACACTGCACTCTGGGGCGGCAGTTAGCCTAGTGGTTAGAGCGTTGGACTAGTAACTGAAAGGTTGCAAGGTCAAAGGTCGAAATCTGTCATTCTGCCCCTTAACAAGGCAGTTAACCCACTGTTCCTAGGCTGTCATTGAAATAAGAATGTGCTCTTAAAACCTCTTTGGGATAGGGGGCAGTATTTTCACATCCAGATGAAAAGCGTGCCCAAAGTAAACTGCCTGCTTCTCAGGCCCGGAAGCTAGGATATGCATATAATTGGTAGATTTGGATAGAAACACGCTAACGTTTCTAAAACTGTTAAAATTATGTCTGTGAGTATAACAGAACATATTTGGCAGGCTAAACCCCTAGGGCAAACCATCCAGGAAAAATTTGAGGTGACTGTGTTTTCTATTGGTTTTCTATGGGAATCTAGATTTATGAGGCACCTGGTTGCAGTTCCTATGGCTTCCACTAGATGTCAACAGTCTTTAGAAATTGGTTGATGTTTATTCTTTGAGAAATGAAGAAGTACAGCTGTTCAGAATGAGTGTCAAGCCAAGTGTACTCTTTTGTTTGGTGCGCGCTCCAGGTCACGAGCTCCACGTTGATTTTATCCGCTATTGAACACAGTATATTCCGTCTTAAATTTGATTGATTATATACATTTTAGGATACCTAAGGATGGATTAGGAAAGTTGTTTGAAATGTTTGGACCAAGTTTACAGGTAACTTATTAGATCATTTGTAGTCATGTTGGGCGAGTTGGAACCAGTGTTTTTCTGAATCAAACGCGCCAAATAAATTGACATTTTGGGGATATAAAAAAGTAGTTTATCGAACAAACGGATAATTTATTATGTTTCTGGGACATATTGGAGTGCCAACAGAAGAATATCTTCAAAGGTAAGGCATGAATTATATAGTTATTTCTGACTTTTGTGTCGCACCTGCTTGGTTGAAATATGATTTTCATGTGTTTGTATGGTGGGGTGCTGTCCTCAGATAATCGCATGGTTTGCTTTCGCCATAAACCCTTTTTCAAATGGCTGGATTAACAAGAAGTTAAGCTTTAATTTGGTGTATTGCACTTGTGATTTTATGAAAGTTAAATATTTGTAAATATTTAATTTGAATGTCGTGCTCTGCAATTTCAGAGCGTATTAACTGACTTGCCTAGTTAAATAAAGGTAAAATAAAAATAAATAAAACTCTTGCGCGAGGTAGTTAGCAAACCAGGCCAAAGATCTCTCAAAGACACCAATACTCCAATACCCGGCCCACAAGAATGGAGTGGTCTACCATATCAAAAGCTTTGGACAAGTCAATAGAAATAGCAGCACAACATTGCTTAGAATCAAGGGCAATGGTGACATCATTGAGGACCTTTAAGGTTGCAGTGACACATCCATAATCTGAGTGTAAACCAGATTGCATACCAGAGAGAAAGCCAGACATCAAGAAAGCCAGTCAGTTGATTACTGACAAGTTTTTCCATCACTTTTGATAGACAGTGCAAAATAGAAATAGGCCTATAACAGTTAGGATCAGCTTGATCTTCCCCTTTAAATAAAGGACGAACCATGGCTGCCTTCCAAGCAATGGGAACCTCCCCAGAGAGGAGAGACAGGTTAAAAGGTCACAGATAGGCTTGGCGATGATAGGGGTAGCAACCTTAAAGAAGGGTCTAAACCATCTGACCCAGATCTTTTTTGGGGGTCAAGTTTAAGGAGCTCTTTTAGCACCTCTGACTCAGTGACTGTCTGCAGGGAGAAACTTTGTAGCGGGGCAGGGGAAGAAGAGGGAGGAGCGTCGGGGCTAGTTACATTAGAAGGGGTGGGAGATTAGGAAATGTTGGATGGACAAGGAGCCATGGCTGAGTCAAATAGGAATCTTGACATAATGAAGTGGTGATTAAAGAGCTCAGCCATGTGCTTCTTGTCAGTAACAACCACATCATCAACATTAAGGGACATGGGCAGCAAAAACATGAAGTGTCAAAAACATGAAGTGCCCGCGGTACTCCAAGACCAGGGTTGCCTACCCCTGCCATAGACTGTGTAGGTCCGTACATACTTCTGTAAACAAATACAGCCCCATCACCTGACGTATGCTATGCAAAAGCAGATCAACACTCATTAGTTCATTGAGCTTTTACACTATAAACACTCAGGCTGTACATTATTGTCTAGCCTATCAAACATTATTGTCTAGCCTATCAAACATCAAAATATCTTGAGAAATCTGTAAGCAAAATGTTGATGAAAACATTTGTAATGCTAAAGGAAAGTCTCGTGTTGGCAGGCTATTCAATGCCTGCCCTTCTTGGACCGATGACCTCTCTTCTTGGTAGAGACATGCAAGGTCATCTGTACATCATTCAGCAAACTAATACAGCCCATCACCTGATGTATTGTATGCTAAATCAGAGGAAAGCAGCCTCCATGACTGTTGTCATTAGTCCATTAGGAGCTTTTTAAGTTCTGTACACTACAAAAAAAGGGTTCCAAAGGGGTTCTTTGGCTGTCCCCATAGGAGAACCTCTTTTGGTTCCAGATAGAACCCTTTTGGGTTCCAGGTAGAAACTTCTGTGAAAATAGTTTTACCTGGAACTTACAAGGGTTCTCCAAAAGGTTATCCTATGGGGACAGCCGAATAACCATTTTAGATAGCAGATTGTTGATGTATGTATAATGCATTTGATACAATGGTTGCGATACAACTACTAGTTTTTCCAAAACATGTAACACAATATTGGGTGGTATCTAAGACTAGATGTGTTTTTAATTCTCTGCACAAAGGTCTCAAAAGAAGGAATTCACCAGTTAACCTTACTCAAGATGTGATATTATTACCAGTCTGGGTGGAGGAGGCCACCACCATCAACTCTAAAATATATCTTAAAAGTTTGCCTCTACTCCAGTAATAGGGATAATTATTTAAGTACACATGTATGGGTGGTTTCCTGGACACAGATTAAGCCTAGTCCTGGAATAAAAAACATTTTCAATGGAGATTCTCTATTATATATTAGTCTAGGACTGTGCCCGGGAAACCGTCCCGTAGTGTATTGGTGAATGGATGATGATTGTGTAATGGTAATGTACATGAAGATGTCTTAGTCTCTAGACTCAAACAAAAGTAAACAAACTTCAATCAAACTTGCCTCCATCTTGATCTATGCAATAATCCCCTCACTTACAGGTATCTAAATAGGAGATGTACTTTTACTGCAGAATGTTAACAAGAAAACACATTGGGAAATGTTGTATTTTTCTTCTCCCCCAAGCATCTCCAGGCAAGTCATGTCAGGATCTGTGAATACCTAGACAGTGACTTCAGCTAACAGAACAGATGTTGAAACCTGGTGTTACACGCTTGCATGTTGTTCTTTTAATAGCCCCTAATCCTGTGGTTTCCTGTGTGTGTGTGTGTGTGTGTGTGTGTGTGGAGGGGGGGGGGGGGGGGGGGGGGGTCTGTGTCATGCCATGTGTCTGTGTCATGCCATGTGTCTGTGTCATGCCTCCTATCACTTTGTTCTGATAAAACACAGGCATGAGCCTGTCATGCTGGTGTGAGTATAACAGGGGGATGCAGGAGAGCACGGGTTAAGACATAACAAGGTTGGGTCATACAGCCATTTGACTGTTCAAATATCTATTTTTATTGCTGACAATGTAGACAACTTTTCAAATCCTTCTATTTGTGTGTAAACTCTGTAACAATGATTTATAAGGCATGTACTGCAGAGGAAACACGGGGATGGTCCGAGGTGGTGCGTGTGTTACCACTTTTGACTGTAAAAACAGGCACCAATAATATCCTCTAGGTATTTTGAGTTTCACAAAACTAGCCAGAGTAAAATAAGATCCCATATACTTAATAGGCTACATTACAAAATAATGAGTAATTGCAGTGAAAGCTCAGTTAGATTTAATCACTGTAACTTGGGCCTATAAATCAAAAACTGAAAATATAATGTATCCCAACACAAAATTAGGCTAGCCTTTTTTTTCTCAATTTTTGAAAGGCCTACATCTCAGTAGCACACACATACACCAAATCTGGTTTGGATTGCGCAGAAACCTCCCCAGTTTTTTATATCCAAAGCTCCACCCCAAAATAAGTTTGCCATGAACTCCCTCTATGAGTCCTACACTGCTAGTATGAGAGGGAGATGCAGAGTGAAACGGGATCCTATTCCATTCACAATTAATTCATTTATATGTTGGAATATGCATTACCAAAATATAAGGCAGGCGTTTCACACCTCATAGCAGGTTAATTATTGTCTTGCGATTCGACGCACAAAAGAGATGGGCACTGGACGGCGATTTTCAGCAATTTCAGTCAACTCAATCCTGCGAAATCCAGGTTATTGCGCCCGTTTCGTTGTAATTGCAGTTGTTTTTATCCAGCTGTGCGCAACGTTTAACTTAGAAACAGAAAACCGGATTGTCTACTCTGGACCTAAGGGGTCTTTTTTCGGTTATTCCGTGGATTTTTTCTACAATAATGCATCTAGGTGAGTGCGCATTAATCTTACCACTCAGTGTTGTTTTAGGAAAATGTCACCACAATATACACAATTCCTTTCACTTCAAAAGTGATTTAAATTATTCCGTAATATTTGATATTCTTGTCATTCAATGTAGTCTAATTTCACCCATGGTCTACACGACATTGTATCATGTTATTGGCCTATATGCTACCACTGGGGCCTAGCCTACTATTTCGATTTGAATAACGGTTAATAGGGAACCCGCAATGGACAAGCGCAGGTTGATTCTTATTGTCATGAATCTTGCCCTGGAGGCAGAACTGAGAGATTCCTGCTAGATAGGCCAGCTGCAAAGTATAAATGTTCTATGTCGGAAAAAATAATAAAAGCAAAAATTGAATTTTTGGTGTTAATTAAAGGTTAGGGTTAGGCATCAGGGTTGCCAGTGTGGTTAAGGTTACGGTTAAGGTTAGGTTTAAAATCAGATTGTATGACTTTGTGGCTGTGCCAGCTAGTGACTACTCTGCAGAGCTGCCTCCAGAGCTTCAGATTCATGACAATAAATGCCAACCCGCTTACTCTCATGGGGTGATATCTTCTTCAATGGAAGCTCCACTCGAAAAAATGATAGTTTTATTAGTCCATTCCAAAATGTTTTGCATGTAAGCAGTCAAGTTTTGAAGATATCGAACTTTCAAGAAGCAAATTGTCATCGGCCACATCATCATGTTAAGTAGGCTATTTTCCATTAGATTATTTCGTGGCATATTCCAGACAGACATATTCAGCATTTTTGCGGATTTGGATCAAATAAAGTGAAAATGTAAATCATTGGATGAATAGGGATTCCATGGACTTTGAATATCCCCCCGTCCCTTTCTGGAATTGTATTACTGTATATACAAAAATAGAAATGCAACAATTTCAAAGATTTTACTGAGTTTCAGTTGTTATAAGGAAATCAGTCAATTGAAATAAATTAATTAGGCCCTAATCTATGGATTTTACATGACTGGGAACACAGATATGTACCTGTTGGTCACAGATACCTTAAAAAAAAGGTAGGGGCGTGGATCAGAAAACAAGTCAATATCTGGTGTGACCACTATTTGCCTCAAGCAGCGCAACACATCTCCTTGGCATAGAGTTGATCAGGCTGTTGATTGTGGCCTGTGGAAGGTTGTCCCACTCCTCTTCAATGGCTGTGTGAAGTTGCTGGATATGGGCGGGAACTGGAACACGCTGTTGTGCACATTGATCCAGAGCATTCCAAACTTGCTCAATGGGTGACATGTCTGGTGAGTACACAGGCCATGGAAAGAACTGGGCTATTTTCAGTTTTGAGGAATTGTGTACAGATCCTTGCGACATGGAGCCGTGCATTATCACTCTGAAACATGAGTTGATGGCAGCGGATGAATGGCAAGACAATGGGCCTCAGGATCCCGTCACAGCATCTCTATGCATTCAAATTGCAATAGATAAAATGCAATTGTGTTCGTTGTCCATAGCTTATGCCTGCCCATACCATAACTGCACCGCCACCATGGGGCTCTCTGTTTACAACCTTGACATCAACAAACCACTCGCCATACATGTGGTCTGCGGTTGTGAGGATGGTTGGATGTACTGCCAAATTCTCTAAAACGACATTGAAGGCGGCTTATGGTAGAGAAATTAACATTCAATTCTTTGGCAACAGCTCAGGTGGACTTTCCTGCAGTCAGCATGCCAATTGAACGATCCTTCAAATATCTGTGGCATTGTGGTGTGTGACAACACTGCACATTTTCTTGACCCCAGCACAAGGTGCACCTGTGTAATGATCATGCTGTTGAATCAGCTTCTTGATATGCCACACCTGTTGCCCAAATTTTGAGAGAAATTAGCTTTTTGTGCATATGGAAAATGTTTGGGATCCTTTTCTGAGCTCATGAGATATGGGACCAACACTTTACACTATTCACTTTTCTCAAATTTATGGATTCATGGGTGCTATTAGCCTACAGTAGAAGGGAAAGTCTCATGCAGGCCTAGTTTACGATGGGATAACTCTAGAGATGTAACTTTAACATAATCGTTAGGCTTATAATGTCAGGGGTTAGGTTACAATGCTAATTTTGCTAATAGATAATAAGGACGACCCATTTACTCAAATCTGAGGGTCACCATTGACATCGGGGCTGAGCTGATCGATGTTTAAAAACAATTTTAGAGGCTAGGCCTATATCAACTCCCCTGTCACAGCTTTCCTTCTACTGTCCTCAGAGGCAGAGTTTTTTTGATTCCATTGACTTAATAAATGTCCCCGTTTTCTGACACCAGCAGTCTTACTCCGTTGGGGGGGAGGGACAGATGTGTGTTGTGGAGTCATTACCAAGATGTTGATTCAGTCCAATTGTATGAGTCAGCTCTTTTTCCCTGGTGCTTTATTTAGCTTGTCAGGACAGGACAACGGTAGCCTTTGTGCTGAAATAAACTAAATCATTGAATAGCTATCTATTTTTATTGTTTTGATTTCACAAACTTGATCATATGACTGTTGATTGCTCCTGCCATGATTTGGGTCATATTAGTCAAGTTGGAGGAGGTGGAAAACAGTTGATGTCACAGGGAGACAAATAGAGTGACATGCCTTTTTTTCTCACTTGCCTGAAAAGGCTCTCCTCAATTTCATTGCATGCCTGCCGCAAGTTAAATTGTGTTGTCCCATACAGGCGGTTGCCAGAGTTTGCTGTTTTTCAGCATGCCAAAGTTGTTTATGTGCCTCAGCGACATCCACGGTGTGAGTCAATGACCCTAATTAACACAGAACCCCCAGTGTTTTGGTACAGAGGGTGTCTGGCAATAATATGTGCTCAGCAGCAGCTTTAGAATGGTTCTGTTGAATAAGCTGCAATGTTAATGCAGTGTTTCCCCTACGTTAAAGTGTGGTGTTCGTTCTCGTCATTTATTCCATTTCCACAGACTGTTGCCATTTGACCCTTAATAGCCCAATGCTCCATTGAAATGTGTTCCGTGTTTAGCCTCCTTGGTGGAATAATATCTGAATTCATTAAATGTAGGACATGTAGCCTGCACTTCGTCTTTTGGATTGTGGAGAGATGTTTGAGCTCACTGGAAGTAGACCAGACCAGAATGTCCCACTATATACAGTATATATACATTGCTCAAAAAAATAAAGGGAACACTAAAATAACACATCCTAGATCTGAATGAATGAAAAATTCTTATTAAATAGTTTTTTCTTTACATAGTTGAATGTGCTTACAACAAAATCACACAAAAATTATCAATGGAAATCAAATTTATCAACCCATGGAGGTCTGGATTTGGAGTCACACTCAAAATTAAAGTGGAAAACCACACTACAGGCTGATCCAACTTTGATGTAATGTCCTTAAAACAAGTCAAAATGAGGCTCAGTAGTGTGTGTGGCCTCCACGTGCCTGTATGACCTCCCTACAACGCCTGGGCATGCTCCTGATGAGGTGGCGGATGGTCTCCTGAGGGATCTCCTCCCAGACCTGGACTAAAGCATCCGCCAACTCCTGGACAGTCTGTGGTGCAACGTGGCGTTGGTGGATGGAGCGAGACATGATGTCCCAGATGTGCTCAATTGGATTCAGGTCTGGGGAATGGGTGGGCCAGTCCATAGCATCAATGCCTTCCTCTTGCAGGAACTGCTGACACACTCCAGCCACATGAGGTCTAGCATTGTCTTGCATTAGGAGGAACCCAGGGCCAACCGCACCAGCATATGGTCTCACAAGGGGTCTGAGGATCTCATCTCGGTACCTAATGGCAGTCAGGCTACCTCTGGCGAGCACATGGAAGAAATACCACCCCACACCAAAGAAATGCCACCCCACACCATGACTGACCCACCGCCAAACCGGTCATGCTGGAGGATGTTGCAGGCAGCAGAACGTTCTCCACGGAGTCTCCAGACTCTGTCACGTCTGTCACATGTGCTCAGTGTGAACCTGCTTTCATCTGTGAAGAGCACAGGGCGCCAGTGGCAAATTTGCCAATCTTGGTGTTCTCTGACAAATGCCAAACGTCCTGCACGGTGTTGGGCTGTAAGCACAATCCCCACCTGTGGATGTTGGGCCCTCATACCACCCTCATGGAGTCTGTTTCTGACCGTTTGAGCAGACACATGCACATTTGTGGCCTGCTGGAGGTCATTTTGCAGGGCTCTGGCAGTGCTCCTCCTGCACCTCCTTGCACAAAGGCGGAGGTAGCGGTCCTGCTGCTGGGTTGTTGCCCTCCTACGGGCTCCTCCACATCTCCTGATGTACTGGCCTGTCTCCTGGTAGTGCCTCCATGCTCTGGACACTACGCTGACAGACACAGCAAACCTTCTTGCCACAGCTCGCATTGATGTGCCATCCTGGATGAGCTGCACTACCTGAGCCACTTGTGTGGGTTGTAGACTCCGTATCATGCTACCACTAGAGTGAAAGCACTGCCAGCATTCAAAAGTGACCAAAACATCAGCCAGGAAGCATAGGAACTGAGAAGTGGTCTGTGGTCACCACCTGCAGAACCACTCCTTTATTGGGGGTGTCTTGCTAATTGCCTATAATTTCCACCTGTTGTCTATTCCATTTGCACAACAGCATGTGAAATGTATTGTCAATCAGTGTTGCTTCCTAAGTGGACAGTTTAATTTCACAGAAGTGTGATTGACTTGGAGTTACATTGTGTTGTTTAAGTGTTCCCTTTATTTTTTGGAGCAGTGTATATATATATCTCCCCTACCCCAAAACCCCTTCCTCCCTCTATCAGTCCAGTAGAGCTGATGAAGCTAAGAACTAGCCTTATTTATGATCTGTTTACTGAGACAGCTATTGGGGAACGTTATGACAGACTGATGGTGATGATGAGGATGATAAGGTACCTGTAAAATGAGAAAGGGCCTATATTCATAAAGCATCTCATAGTAGGTGTGCTGATCTAGGATCAGTTTAGCCTTAAATCATAGATAGATCATAGTTCATTAATTAATTCCATACATCCGCCGATGTCACCAAGTGCTGAACAGAATCCTAGCCTAAAACCCTGAACAGCAACCAATGCAGATGTAGAAGCACAGTGGCTAGGAAAAACTCCCTAGAAAGGCAGGAACCTAGGAAGAAACATAGAGAGGAACCAGGCTCTGAGGGGTGGCCAGTCCTCTTCTGGCTGTGCCGGGTGGAGATTATAACAGTACATGGCCAAGATGTTCAACCGTTCATAGATGACTAGCAGGGTCAGATAATAATAATCACAGTGGTTGTAGAGGGTACAACTGGTCAGCACCTCAGGAGTAAATGTTTGTTGGCTTTTCATAGCCGATACCTCAGAGTTAGAGACTGCAGGTGCGGTAGAGAGAGAGAGTCCAAAACACCAGGTTTGGGACAAGGTAGCACATCCGGTGTACAGGTCAGGGTTCCATAGCCGCAGGCAGAACAGTTGAAACTGGGGACAGCAAGGAGTCATCAGGCCAGGTAGTCCTGGGGCATGGTCCTAAGGCTTGGGTCCTCCGAGAGAAAGAGAGAGAGAAGGAGAAAGAGAAAGAGAGAAAAAGAGAGAGAGAATTAGAGAGAGCATACTTAAATTCATGCAAGACACCGGAAAAGACAGGATAAATACTCCAGATAACAGACGACCCTAGCCCACGACACAAACTATTGCAGCATAAATACTCGAGGTTGAGACAGGAGGGGTCTGGAGACACTGTGGCCCCGTCCGACGATACCCCCAGACAGGGCCAAACAGGCAGGATATAACCCCACCCACTTTACCAAAGCATAGCTCCCACACCACTAGAGGGATATCTTCAACCAACTTACTACCGTGAGACACAGCCGAGTATAGCTCACGAAGATCTCCCCCACGGCACGAACCCGAGGGGGGCGCCAACCCAGACAGGAAGATCACGTCAGTGAGTCAACCCACTCAAGTGTCTCACCCCTCCTAGGGATGGCACGAAAGAGCACCAATAAGCCAGTGACTCAGCCCCCGTGATAGTGTTAGAGGCAGAGAATCCCAGTGGAGAGAGGGAAACCATCCAGGCAGAGACAGTAAGGGCAGTTCATCGTTCCAGTGCCTTTCCGTTCACCTTCACACCCCTGGGCCAGACTACACTTAATCATAGGACCTTTCATAAAGACTTAAAGGTCGAGACCGAGTCTGCATCTCTCACACGGATAGGCAGACCATTCCAAGTCTGCGTCTTGTGACCGTAGCGTACGTGTAGGTATGTACGGCAGGACCAAATGGGAAAGATAGGTAGGAGCAAGCCCATGTAATGCTTTGTAGGTTAGCAGTAAAACCTTGAAATTAGCCCTAGCCTTAACAGGAAGCCAGTGTAGAGAGGCTAGCACTGGAGTAATATGATCACATGTTTTGGTTCTAGTCAGGATTCTAGCAGCCGTGTTTAGCACTAACTGAAGTTTATTTAGTGCTTTATCCTGGTAGCCGGAAAGTAGAGCATTGCAGTAGTCTAATCTAGAAGTTACAAAAGGATGGATTCATTTTTCTGCATCATTTTTGGACAGAAAGTTTCAGATTTTTGCAATGTTACGAAAATTGAAAAAAGCTGTCCTTGAAATATTCTTGAAATGTTCGTCAAAAGAGAGATCAGGGTCCAGAGTAACGCCGAGATTCTTCACAGTTTTATTTGAGACGGCTGTACAACCAACAGAAGATCTCTTTGTTTATTGGGACCTTGAACTAGCATCTCTGTTTTGTTCATGTTTAAAATATAAAAAATGTACGCAATCCACTTCCTTATGTCTGAAACACAGGCTTCCAGGGAGGGCAATTTTGGGGCTTCACCATGATTCATCGAAATGTACAGCCGTATATTGTCCGCATAGCAGTGAAAGTTAACATTATGTTTCCGAATGACATCACCAAGAGGTAAATACAGTATATAGTGAAAACAATAGTGGTCCTAAAACGGAACCTTTGAGGAACACCAAAATGTACATTTGATTTGTCAGAGGACAAACCATTCACAGAAACAAACGGATAGATTTTCGACAGATAAGATCTAAACCAGGCCAGAACTTGTCCGTGTAGACCAATTTGAGTTTCCAATCTCTCCAAAAGAATGTGGTGATCGATGGCATCAAAAGCAGCACTAAGGTCTAGGAGCACGAGGACAGATGCAGAGCCTTGGTCTGACGCCATTAAAAGTCAATTTACCACTTTCACGAGTGCAGTCTCAATGCTATGATGGGGTCTAAAACCAGACTGAAGCGTTTCGTATACATTGTTTGTCTTCAGGAAGGCAGTAGGTTGCTGCGCAACAGCTTTTTCAAAATGTTTTGAGAGGAATGGGAGATTCGATATTGGCCGATAGTTTTCTATATTTTTGTATCGGGGACATGATCCTAGATTAGCTGTCCTAAAATGAAAAACTTTGCAAATGCAGCCCTGAACTGCCTTTTGAGTGAGACAAGATCACATATGTTAAAGGATCCATGAAGGGAGGGAAGTATATGTGGCCAAATCATTGCTCAAATCAGTTAAAAACAACAACCGAAGATGAATTGATCAAAAGTACTCATTGCTTCGTGTACTCCCATTATTTTTGGCCGACCGTGCACTAATACTGTGTTTTGCCTTCTGTTTTTATTCTACAGTTTCAGTATTCTGATTGGTGCTCCCAAAGCTAACACCAGCCAAACGAACATCATCGAAGGTGGATCTGTGTACTTGTGTCCCTGGAGCCAGGACCAATCGGATTGCAGTGTTGTCAATTTTGACAATGAAGGTAAGGTACCTGGCTGAATAACCTGGTGGAATGAGTTGGTGTGAATGTGTGGAAAAGCAGCTCATCAATGTTTCTTCCTTGTATGATGAGTTTCCCCATTCCCCATTTTGAAATCCAAGATGGCGTAGCAGTCAGGCGTCTTTTGTCTTCGTCTTGTCATGTCCCGTGTAAATATATATATTTTTTTCTTCGCATATATTACTTAAAAAATATATTTTTCTTGACCCCAACTTAAACATACTCTCCTGCAACCCGCCTCACCCAATGTGGTATGGATCTGCTATTTTCTTTACTTCAGAACCGGAACCCCCAACAGAAAGCTAGCCAGCTAACTAGCTACTAGCTAGTAGTCAGCTAGCCACTGCTAGCGGTCATCAGCTAACCTTCAGCCCAGACAACTCCTGCCAGTCTGCACAACGCGATTCAACCCAGAGCGTATAGGGCTCCTTATTCTCCATATCCCCGGATTCCTACCGCAAGCTCTGGACCTCTTCACCTGGATCATCGCAGCTAGCTAGCTGCTATCTGATTTGCTTCTCCTGGCTAACCTCTCTGTCCCGAAGCAAGCACCAATTAGTCTGGAGATAGCCTATGCTAGGCCCATCTCCCGGCTAGCTGAAGAGGTCCATCAGCCACTCCTTGGGCTACAACACCTATTTTGCCAATTGGACTGTACCCTTTTTATTGCCGATACGGAACCCCACCGATCCATCACGACTGGACTACCAACGTAATCCGCCCGAGGGGTTTTTTCAACTGGCTCCCCCGTCACGACATCCCCTGAATGCCCATCTGCTAGCCTGCTAGCTGCGGTCCGCTATCTGTCCAGAGCACTCCGTACTGCTAGCTGAAGTAGTCCATCAGCCATTTTTGGGGGGGCTACTATACCTATTTTGCCAATTGGCCTGGACCCTTTTACTGCACGGAACCCTGCTGATCCATCACGACTGATCGCCCGACGTAACCGCACGAAAGGGATACAACTGACTTCTTCCGTCGCGACGTCCCTATAAGGCCCTTCTGCTAGCCTGCTAGCCCCGGCCTGCTAGCTGTCTGAATCACCGTGTCTCCAGCTCACCCAGCTACTCACTGGACCCAATGATCACTCGGCTACGCATGCCTCTCCCTAATGTCAATATGCCTTATTTCACTGTAGAGCCTCTAGCCCTGCCAAATATGCCTTAGCTAACCCTTTAGTTCCACCTCCCACACATGCGGTGACCTCATCTGGTTCAAATTATGTTTCTAGAGACAATATTTCTATCATCGTCACTCAATGCATAGGTTTACCTCCACTGTATTCACATCCTACCATATCTTTGTCTGTACATTATGCCTTGAATCTATTGTACCGTGCCCAGAAACCTGTTCCTTTTACTCTCTGTTCCGAACGTACTAGACAACCAGTTCTTATAGCCTTTAGCCGTACCCTTATCATACTCCTCCTCTGTTCCTCTGGTGATGTAGAGATTAATCCAGGCCCTGCAGTGCCTAGCTCCACTCCCATTCCCAAGGCCCTCTCATTTGTTGACTTCTGTAACCGTAAAAGCCTTGGTTTCATGCATGTTAACATAAGAAGCCTCCTCCCTAAGATTGTTTTATTCACTGCTTTAGCACACTCTGCCAACCCGGATGCCCTAGCCGTGTCTGAATCCTGGCTTGGGAAGACCACCAAAAACCCTGAAATTTCCATCCCTAACTATAACACTTTCTGACAAGATAGAACCTTCCCAGAAACAAGCCTCTCACCGTTGCCGTTTGCTATAGACTACCTTCTGTCCCCAGCTGTGCATCCTCACCAACCTGCCCTCCAAATACACCTCTGCTATCTTCAACCAGGATCTCAGTGATCACTGCCTCATTGCCTGCGTCCGTAATGTGTCTGGGGTCAAACGACCACCCCTCATCATTGTCAAACGCTCCATAAAACACTTCAGCGAGCAGGCCTTTCTAATCGACCTGGTCCGGGTATCTTGGAAGGATATCGACCTCATTTCGACAGTAGAGGATGCCTGGTTATTCTTTAAAAGTGATTTCCTCACCATCTTAAATAAGCATGCCCCATTCAAAAAATGTAGAACCAGGAACAGATATGGCCCTTGGTTCACTCCAGACCTGACTGCCCTTGACCAGCACAAAAACATCCTGTGGCGTACTGCATTAGCATCGAATAGCCCACGTGATATGAAACTTTTCAGGTACGTTAGGAACTAATATACACAGGCAGTTAAGAACGCAAAGGCTAGCTTTTTCAAACCGAAATTTGCATCCCGTAGCACAAACTCCCAAAAGTTCTGGGACACTATAAAGTCCATGGAGAATAAGAGCACCTCCTCCCAGCTTCCCACTGCACTGAGGCTAGGAAACACTGTCACCACCAATAAATCCGTGATAATCGAGAATTTCAATAAGCATTTTTCTACGGCTGGCCATGCTTTCGACCTGGCTACCCCTACCCTGATCAACAGCCCTGCACCCCCCACAGCAACTTGCACAAGCCTCCTCCATTTCTCTTTCACCCAAATCCAGATAGCTGATGTTCTAAAAGAGCTGGAAAATCTGGACCCCTACAAATCAGTCGGGCTAGACAATCTGTACCCTCTCTTTCTAAAATGATCTGCAGAAAAATTGTTGCAGCCCCTATTACTAGCCTGTTCAACCTCTCTTTTGTGTCATCTGAGATCCCCAAAGATTGGAAAGCTGCTGCGGTCATCCCCCTCTTCAAAGGGGGAAACATTCTAGACCCAAACTGCTACAGACCTATAACTATCATACCCTGCCTTTCTAAGGTCTTCGAAAGCCAAGTTAACAAACAGATCACCGATCATTTCAAATCCCACCGTACTTTCTCCGCTATGCAATCTGGTTTCCGACCTGGTCATGGGTGCACCTGAGCCACGCTCAAGGTCCTAAACGATATCATCACTGTCATCGATAAGAGACAATACTGTGCAGTTGTATTCATCACCCTGGCCAAGGCTTTTGACTCTGTCAATCACCACATTCTTATCAGCAGATACAACAGCCTTGGTTTCTCGAATGACTGCCTCGCCTGGTTCACCAACTACTTCTCAGACAGAGTTCAGTGTGTCACATCGGAGGGCCAGTTGTCCGGACCTCTGGCAGTCTCTATTGGGGTGCCACAGGGTTAAATTCTCGGGCCAACTTTTTTCTCTGTATATCAATGATGTCGCTCTTGCTGCTGGTGATTCTCTGATCCACCTATACACATATGACACAATTTTGTATACTTCTGGCCCTTCTTTTGACACTGTGTTAACAAACCTCTAGACGGGCTTCAATGCCATACAACTCTCCTTCCGTGGCCAATGCTCTTCAACCAATCACTGACCACACCTGCCCGCCCGTCCAGCATCACTACTCTGGACGGTTCGGACTTAGAATATGTGGACAACTACAAATACCTAGGTGTCTGGCTAGACTGTAAACTCTCCTTGCAGACTCACATTGGTCCAAGATGGCGTAGCAGTAGGACGTATTGTCGTGTTGTGTCCCTTGTATATATCGTTTGTTTTCGTTTTTTTTTTTCTTCACATATCTTTAAAACTTTTTGCTGAACCTCAACTTCTTCTAAATACTCTCCTGCAACCCGCCTCACCCAACGTAGCTATTTTTCCTAAAGTATTTATATTTACTTCGGACCTTGGAACCCCTCAACTGAAGCTAGCCAACGAACTACCGGCTTCAGCAAAACATTGCTAGCGGTCTTCAGCTAACCGGTCATCAGCTAACCTTTAGCTCGGAAAGCTCTCGCCAGTTCGAACAACGCAACTCTAACCAGAGCATAACGGACCTATTTATTATTTTATTTTATTTTTCATCCCCGGATTCCCATCGCAAACGGAACATTTTGAGCTCCTGGGCTACAATATCCAGACCCACGACCGGTCCATCGATGTCACTGCATGAAGAGGAATAAACAGATACCCCCATCGCGACGTCCCCAAAGGCTAACTCTCTAGCCCTTGCTATCTCCTTGCTTGCAAATTCGGCCTGCTAACTGCTAGCTTGTTTAGCCCGGTCCGCTAACTGCTACCGTGTTTAGCACCGTCTACTAACTGTTAGCTTGTTAGCACAGGCCTGCTAACCGTCTGAATCGCAGCGTCCCAAACACTCACTGAACCCATATTTACTTTCTATCCCTTTTCGATTTTTAATTTATTTATACCTTCCGGTAACCTGCCTCACCCAATGTGATACGGAACCGCTATTATCTTTACATTTTTAGAACACACTCAAGAACCTCCAGAAGCTAACCAGCTAACTGGCTACAAGCTATTTGGTCATTGTTAGTTTTCTAACCTGGATAACACTCGCCAGTCCAGCTTCCCTGCCCCATCCACCGCTACCCCTTGGACACTGATCACTTGGCTACATAGCTGATGCATGCTGGACTGTCCATTAATCACGGTAATCCATTCTGCTTGTTTATGTTTTATCTGTCGGCCCCAGCCGCACTAGGCTCTGTGTGTAGTTAATCCGACCCTCTCTGCCTAATCAATTGCCATTCTACCTGCTGTTGTTGTGCTAGCTGAATAGCTGTTGTCTCACCTACTGTTTTAGCTAGCTCTCCCAATTCAACACCTGTGATTACTGTATGCCTCGCTGTATGTCTTTCTCAAATGTCAATATGCCTTGTATACTGTTGTGCAGGTTAGTTATCATTGTTTTAGTTTACAATGGAGCCCCTAGTTCCACTCTTTATACCCCTGTTACCTCCTTTGTCCCACCCCCCACACATGCGGTGACCTCACCCATTACAACCAGCATGTCCAGAGATACAACCTCTCTCATCATCACCCAGTGCCTGGGCTTACCTCCGCTGTACCCGCACCCCACCATACCCCTGTTTGCGCATTATGCCCTGAATATATTCTACCATGCCCAGAAACCTGCTCCTCTTATTCTCTGTCCCCAACGCCCTAGGCGACCAGTTTTGATAGCCTTCAGCCGCACCCTCATACTACTCCTTCTCTGTTCCGCGGGTGATGTGGAGGTAAACCCAGGCCCTGCATGTCCCCAGGCACCCTCATTTGTTGACTTCTGTGATCGAAAAAGCCTTGGTTTCATGCATGTCAACATCAGAAGCCTCCTCCCTAAGTTTGTCGTACTCACTGCTCTAGCACACTCTGCTAACCCTGATGTCCTTGCCGTGTCTGAATCCTGGCTCAGGAAGGCCACCAAAAATTCTGAGATTTCCATACCCAACTATAACATCTTCCGTCAAGATAGAACTGCCAAAGGAGGAGGAGTTGCAGTCTACTGCAGAGATAGCCTGCAAAGTAATGTCATACTTTCCAGGTCCATACCCAAACAGTTCGAACTACTAATTTTGAAAATTACTCTCTCCAGAAATAAGTCTCTCACTGTTGCCGCCTGCTACCGACCCCCCTCAGCTCCCAGCTGTGCCCTGGACACCATTTGTGAATTGATCGCCCCCCATCTAGCTTCAGAGTTTGTTCTGTTAGGTGACCTAAACTGGGATATGCTTAACACCCCGGCAGTCCTACAATCTAAGCTAGATGCCCTCAATCTCACTCAAATCATCAAGGAACCCACCAGGTACAACCCTAACTCTGTAAACAAGGGCACCCTCATTGACGTCATCCTGACCAACTGGCCCTCCAAATACACCTCCGCTGTCTTCAACCAGGATCTCAGCGATCACTGCCTCATTGCCTGTATCCGCTACGGAGCCGCAGTCAAACGACCACCCCTCATCACTGTCAAACGCTCCCTAAAACACTTCTGTGAGCAGGCCTTTCTAATCGACCTGGCCCGGGTATCCTGGAAGGACATTGACCTCATCCCGTCAGTTGAGGATGCCTGGTCTTTCTTTAAAAGTAACTTCCTCACCATTTTAGATAAGCATGCTCCGTTCAAAAAATGCAGAACTAAGAACAGATATAGCCCCTGGTTCACTCCAGACCTGACTGCCCTCGACCAGCACAAAAACATCCTGTGGCGGACTGCACTAACATCGAACAGTCCCCGCGATATGCAACTGTTCAGGGAAGTCAGGAACCAATACACACAGTCAGTCAGGAAAGCTAAAGCCAACTTCTTCAGGCAGAAGTTTGCATCCTGTAGCTCCAACTCCAAAAAGTTCTGGGACACTGTGAAGTCCATGGAGAACAAGAGCACCTCCTCCCAGCTGCCCACTGCACTGAGGCTAGGTAACACGGTCACCACCGATAAATCCATGATTATCGAAAACTTCAACAAGCATTTCTCAACGGCTGGCCATGCCTTCCGCCTGGCTACTCCAACCTCGTCCAACAGCTCCCCCCCCCCGCAGCTACTCGCCCAAGCCTCTCCAGGTTCTCCTTTACCCAAATCCAGATAGCAGATGTTCTGAAAGAGCTGCAAAACCTGGACCCGTACAAATCAGCTGGGCTTGACAATCTGGACCCTCTATTCCTGAAACTATCCGCCGCCATTGTCGCAACCCCTATTACCAGCCTGTTCAACCTCTCTTTCATATCGTCTGAGATCCCCAAGGATTGGAAAGCTGCCGCAGTCATCCCCCTCTTCAAAGGGGGCGACACCCTGGACCCAAACTGTTACAGACCAATATCCATCCTGCCCTGCCTATCTAAGGTCTTCGAAAGCCAAGTCAACAAACAGATCACTGACCATCTTGAATCCCACCGTACCTTCTCCGCTGTGCAATCTGGTTTCCGAGCCGGTCACGGGTGTACCTCAGCCACGCTCAAGGTACTAAACGATATCATAACCGCCATCGATAAAAGACAGTACTGTGCAGCCGTCTTCATAGACCTTGCCAAGGCTTTCGACTCTGTCAATCACCGTATTCTTATCGGCAGACTCAGTAGCCTCGGTTTTTCGGATGACTGCCTTGCCTGGTTCACCAATTACTTTGCAGACAGAGTTCAGTGTGTCAAATCGGAGGGCATGCTGTCCGGTCCTCTGGCAGTCTCTATGGGGGTGCCACAGGGTTCAATTCTCGGGCCGACTCTTTTCTCTGTATATATCAATGATGTTTCTCATGCTGCGGGCGATTCCCTGATCCACCTCTACGCAGACGACACCATTCTATATACTTCCGGCCCGTCCTTGGACACTGTGCTATCTAACCTCCAAAAGAGCTTCAATGCCATACAGCACTCCTTCCGTGGCCTCCAACTGCTCTTAAACGCTAGTAAAACCAAATGCATGCTTTTCAACCGTTCGCTGCCTGCACCCGCACGCCTGACCAGCATCACCACCCTGGATGGTTCCGACCTTGAATATGTGGACATCTATAAGTACCTAGGTGTCTGGCTAGACTCTAAACTCTCCTTCCAGACCCATATCAAGCATCTCCAATCGAAAATCAAATCAAGAGTCGGCTTTCTATTCCGCAACAAAGCCTCCTTCACTCACGCCGCCAAACTTACCCTAGTAAAACTGACTATCCTACCGATCCTCGACTTCGGCGATGTCATCTACAAAATTGCTTCCAACACTCTACTCAGCAAACTGGATGCAGTTTATCACAGTGCCATCCGTTTTGTCACTAAAGCACCTTATACCACCCACCACTGCGACTTGTATGCTCTAGTCGGCTGGCCCTCGCTACATATTCGTCGCCAGACCCACTGGCTCCAGGTCATCTACAAGTCCATGCTAGGTAAAGCTCCGCCTTATCTCAGTTCACTGGTTACGATGGCAACACCCATCCGTAGCACGCGCTCCAGCAGGTGTATCTCACTGATCATCCCTAAAGCCAACACCTCATTTGGCCGCCTTTCGTTCCAGTTCTCTGCTGCCTGTGATTGGAACGAATTGCAAAAATCGCTGAAGTTGGAGACTTTTATCTCCCTCACCAACTTCAAACATCTGCTATCTGAGCAGCTAACCGATCGCTGCAGCTGTACATAGTCTATTGGTAAATAGCCCACCCATTTTCACCTACCTCATCCCCATACTGTTTTTATTTATTTATTTTTCTGCTCTTTTGCACACCAATATCTCTATCTCTACCTTTACATAACCATCTGATCATTTATCACTCCAGTGTTAATCTGCATAATTGTAATTATTTGCCTACCTTCTCATGCCTTTTGCACACAATGTATATATAGACTCCCCTTTTTTTTTCTACTGTGTTATTGACTTGTTAATTGTTTACTCCATGTGTAACTCTGTGTTGTCTGTTCACACTGCTATGCCTTATCTTGGCCAGGTCGCAGTTGCAAATGAGAACTTGTTCTCAACTAGCCTACCTGGTTAAATAAAGGTGAAATAAAAAATAAAAAAAAAATAAAAACATTAAGCATCTCCAATCCAAAATTAAATCTAGAATCAGCTTCCTATTTCGCAACAAAGCATCCTTCACTCATGCTGCCAAACATACCATCGGAAAATTGACTATCCTACCGATCATTGACTTCGGCGAGGTCATTTAAAAATCAACCTCCAACACTCTACTCAGCAAATTGGATGCAGTCTCTCATAGTGCCATCCTTATTTTCACCAAAGCCCCATATACTACCCACCACTGTGACCTGTATGCTCTCGTTGGCTGGCCCTCGCTTCATATTCATCGCCAAACCCACTGGCTCCAGGTCATCGATAAGTCTTTGCTAGGTAAAGCCTTATCTCAGCTCACTGGTCACCATAGCAGCACCCACCCGTAGCACACGCTCCAGCAGGTATATCTCACTGGTCACCCCCAAAGCCAATTCCTCATTTGGCTGCCTTTCCTTCCCGTTCTTTGCTGCCAATGACTGGAACAAACTGCAAAAATTACTGAAGCTGGAGACTCATATCTCCCTCACTAACTTTAAGCACCAGCTGTCAGAGCAGCTCACAGATCACTGCACCTGTACATAGCCCATCTGTAAATAGCCCATCCAACTACCTCATCCCCCATACTGTTATTTATTTGATTTATTTTTCTCCGTTGCACCCCAGTATCTCTACTTGCACACTCATCTTCTGCACATATATCACTCCAGTGTTTAATTGCTATATTGTAATTATTTCGCCACTATGGCCTATTTATTACCTCCCTTATCCTACCTCATTTGCACACACACTGTAAATAGACTTTTTCTATTGTATTATTGACTGCATTTTTGTTTATTCCATGTGTAACTCTGTGTTGTTGTTTGTGTCGCACCGCTTTGCTTTATCTTGGCCAGGTCGCAATTGTAAATGAGAACTTGTTCTCAACTAGCCTACCTGGTTAAATAAAGGTGAAATAAAATGTAAATAAAAACAACAAATAGCAAAGTTAACGTCATGTTTCATATGTAGATTTTACAAAGACAGTGTATACTGTATTTCAAATTATACCCCCCAGTTAAAGTTGGATTGTTTAACCATAAAATGCCTCTTCAGCCATTAAACTATAAGGCTTCTATTAGCGAGCTTACTGGCTAGGATGACCTTAAAGTTATGGGGATAAACCTCTCCGTCAAGGCTTAGGGATTCTTCACCAACAGTGCTCCATTTTTATTTAAACCATTCTTTGAAGTTTGTACTGTGTTTTGTAGTGGCCAAGTCCTCTCTTGTATTCCCCCTTTCTAAAGCCTATAGAGCCTTGGTTGATTTCCTGGTTGGCTGGCCTGAAGCCCAGTGTTGTACCTGTAATTAGGCCAAAGTCATTATGGGGACAAGGACCCCTGAGGACCCCTGGCTCTGCCTACCAGTGAAGCGTCACAAACTCCATCAGATAAAGCAGGACGTGGTCCACCGTTTGAGGATCAGAGGGTGTGTGTTATCACATAGGTCACAAACATATTGTACATTACATAGACACATACTGTGACGGCCCTGAATTAGTCTGAACCGTCTGCGCTTCTCCTTCTAACACGACGCTTCCCGTTTAATTCCCAACTAAATAGCCAGCATCAGCTGCACAAAGGGGGTTGTGATGGTGGTGCCAATGAGGATGTTTTCAACCCTCAGATCCGAAGCTTCTTTACTCTGTTTGTTTTGTTGTATTTAAAAGTGTGCTTTGTAGCCTTGTCTCAAGTTTAACCAGGATCGATCCACTCATTTCTTCCTTTGGACTACACATCTCAGTTGGTCTGTTTCTTCATGGCCTTTCTCGGATTGGATTGTCTGACTGACTGACTAACTACAACTTTTTTTGCATATGGTATTTCATTTGTTTGAGTGTGATTTATACCGTGTTGATTTGTGGTCAGTTGTAGTTGAAGACTACAGAGATTTGATACTCTTTATGGTTGTGTTGTAAAATAATTAGATATTTTGATGAATGGACCAACATTGTGTGACTAAGGTCACTGGAGTTCACTGAACTCCTTTACCTGGCTGGACTCTTTTAGGCCCAAGGTACGGGACTTTTCTCGAGGAACCAGAGCTCATTGTTTGTTATATTATTATGTGTGTGATCATTTATGTTGGTAATACAACCCACGCAGAAGAACAGTTTTGAAGCTATTTCCAATGTTTTAAGGGTTTATGTCCATCCTGACTTTTACTTGAGTCCTTTGTATTGGTGTAGACTTGACCGACCAGACGGGACTCATTCCCTCACAAACAAAAAGGAGAAATCAATATTTTCTCTGGTAGGCACGAACTACCTGGCACCCGACAGACAATAACCGCAAGTCAAAACCGTTACAATACACACACTGGATACACATACTCAGATACTCACATACAGTGCCTTACGAAAGTATTCGGCCCCCTTGAACTTTGCGACCTTTTGCCACATTTCAGGCTTCAAACATAAAGATATAAAACTTTATTTTTTTGTGAAGAATCAACAAGTGGGACACAATCATGAAGTGGAACGACATTTATTGGATATTTCAAACTTTTTTAACAAATCAAAAACTGAAAAATTGGGCGTGCAAAATTATTCAGCCCCCTTAAGTTAATACTTTGTAGCGCCACCTTTTGCTGCGATTACAGCTGTAAGTCGCTTGGGGTATGTCTCTATCAGTTTTGCACATCGAGAGACTGAAATGTTTTCCCATTCCTCCTTGCAAAACAGCTCGAGCTCAGTGAGGTTGGATGGAGAGCATTTGTGAACAGCAGTTTTCAGTTCTTTCCACAGATTCTCGATTGGATTCAGGTCTGGATTTTGACTTGGCCATTCTAACACCTGGATATGTTTATTTTTGAACCATTCCATTGTAGATTTTGCTTTATGTTTTGGATCATTGTCTTGTTGGAAGACAAATCTCCGTCCCAGTCTCAGGTCTTTTGCAGACTACATCAGGTTTTCTTCCAGAATGGTCCTGTATTTGGCTCCATCCATCTTCCCATCAATTTTAACCATCTTCCCTGTCCCTGCTGAAGAAAAGCAGGCCCAAACCATGATGCTGCCACCACCATGTTTGACAGTGGGGATGGTGTGTTCAGGGTGATGAGCTGTGTTGCTTTTACGCCAAGCATAACATTTTGCATTGTTGCCAAAAAGTTCAATTTTGGTTTCATCTTGTCACGGTTTTCTGTATGTGAAAGAGAGTCGGACCAAAATGCGGCGTGTAGATTGCGATCCATGTTTATTTAAACAGAAGCAACACGAATCTAAATACAAACACTACCAAAACAATAAACGTAACGAAAACCGAAAGAGCCTAATACTGGTGTAAACTAACACCGAACAAGGACATAAGGACACTAAGGACAATCACCCACAAAACCCAACACCAAACAGGCTACCTAAATATGGTTCCCAATCAGAGACAATGACGAACACCTGCCTCTGATTGAGAACCATATCAGGCCAAACATAGAACTAGACAAACTAGACATGTAACATAGAATGCCCACCCAGCTCACGTCCTGACCAACACTAAAACAAGGAAAACACACACGAACGATGGTCAGAACGTGACACATCTGACCAGAGCACCTTCTTCCACATGTTTGGTGTGTCTCCCAGGTGGCTTGTGGCAAACTTTAAACTACACTTTTTATGGATATCTTTAAGAAATGGCTTTCTTCTTGCCACTCTTCCATAAAGGCCAGATTTGTGCAATATACGACTGATTGTTGTCCTATGGACAGAGTCTCCCACCTCAGCTGTAGATCTCTGCAGTTCATCCAGTGATCATGGGCCTCTTGGCTGCATCTCTGATCAGTCTTCTCCTTGTATGAGCTGAAAGTTTAGGGGGACGGCCAGGTCTTGGTAGATTTGCAGTGGTCTGATACTCCTTCCATTTCAATATTATCGCTTGCACAGTGCTCCTTGGGATGTTTAAAGCTTGGGAAATCTTTTTGTACCCAAATCCGGCTTTAAACTTCTTCACAACAGTATCTCGGACCTGCCTGGTGTGTTCCTTGTTCTTCATGATGCTCTCTGCGCTTTTAACGGACCTCTGAGTCTATCACAGTGCAGGTGCATTTATACGGAGACTTGATTACACACAGGTGGATTGTATTTATCATCATTAGTCATTTAGGTCAACATTGGATCATTCAGAGATCCTCACTGAACTTCTGGAGAGAGTTTGCTGCACTGAAAGTAAAGGGGCTGAATAATTTTGCACGCCCAATTTTTCAGTTTTTGATTTGTTAAAAAGGTTTGAAATATCCAATAAATGTCGTTCCATTTCATGATTGTGTCCCACTTGTTGTTGATTCTTCACAAAAAAATACAGTTTTATATCTTTATGTTTGAAGCCTGAAATGTGGCAAAAGGTCGCAAAGTTCAAGGGGGCCGAATACTTTCTCAAGGCACTGTACATACTGTACACCTGTGGAAGCTGGTGGGAGGAGCTATAGGAGGACGGGCTCATTGTAATATCTGGAATGGGATTAATGGAACAGTATCAAGCACGTCAAACATATAGAAAATACATGTTTGACTCCGTTCCATACTGTACTCAGGTACAGACACAAATGCACATAAACAGGATATACACACATACAATGCTTTCAGAAAGTATTCACACCCCTTGACTTTTTCCGCATTCCACAGCCTGAATAAAAATGATTACATTTAGATTTTTGTTGTCACTGGCCGACACACAATACCCCATAATGACAAAGTGGAATTATGGTTTTTGAAATGGTTACAAATTAGTAAAAAATGAAAGCTGAAATGCCTTGAGTCAATAAGTATTCAACCCCTTTGCTATGACAAGCCTAAATAAGCTCATGAGTAAACATTTGCTCAACAAGTCACATAATACGTTGCATGGACTCACTCTGTGTGTAATAATGGTGTTTATCATTATTTATAAATGACTACCTCGTCTCTGTACCCCACACATACAATTATCTGTGAATTTCAAACACAGATTCAACTACATAGACCAGAGAGGTTTTCCAATGCCTCGCAAAGAAGAGCATCTATTGGTAGATGGGTAAAAATACAAAAAGCTGACAAGGAATATCTCTTTAAGCATGGTGTAGTTATTCATTACACTTTGGATGGTGTACAAACACCCAGCCACTACAAAGAAACAGGTGTCCTTCATAACTCAGTTGCCGGAGAGGAAGGAAACCGCTGAGGGTTTTCACCATGAGGCCAATGGTGACTTTAAAACTGTTACAGAGTTTAATGGCTGGAATAGGAAAAACTGAGGATGAATCAACAACATTGTAGTTACTTCACAATACTAACCTAATTGACAGAGTGAAAAGAAGGAAGCCTGTACAGAATAAACAAATATTCCAAAACATGCATTCTGTTTGCAACAAGGCACACAAGTAATACTGCAAAAAACGTGGAAAACATTTTGTCCTGAATACAAAGTGTTATGTTTGGGGCAAATACAACACATTACTGAGTATCACTCTCCATATTTTCTAGCGTAGTGGTGGCTGCATCACGTTATGGGTATGCTTGTAATCATTAAGGACTAGATAAAAAAACAATGTATGAAATGGATCTAAGCACAGGCAAAATCCTAGAGGAAAACCTGGTTCAGTTTGCTTTCCACCAGACACGGGGAGATGAATTCACCTTTCTGCAGGACAAAAACTGAAAGCACAAGACCAAATTTACACTCACTGGAGTTACTTACCAAGAAGACAGTGAATGTTCCTGAGTGGCCGAGTTACAGTTTTGAAACCGGCTTGAAAATCTATGGCAAAAGCTGAAAACAGTCGTCTAGCAATGATCAATAACTAATTTGACAGAGCTTGAAGAATTTTGAAAAGAATAATGGGCAAACGTTGCACAATCCAGGTGTGGAAAGCTCTTAGAGACTTACCCAGAAAGACTCACAGTTGTAATCGCTGCCAAAGGTGATTCTAACATATATTGACTCAGGAGGTTGAGTACTTATCTAATCAACAAATTAGTGCTTTATTGTTCATGACTTCTCTTACAAATGTTAGACATTTTCTTCCACTTTGACATAACAGGGTATTTTGTGTAGATCATTGACAAAAAAAATGGCAATTAAATCTATTTTAATTCCATTTTGTAACACAACAAAATGTGTAAAAAGTCCAGGTGTGTGAATAGTTTCTGAAGCTAATGTATGCTGTAGTCAGACATGAATGCACATAACCTGGATACACACCTTCTCTTGAACGTAAACTGTTTATACATACACAAATACAGACACATGCACTGCTTACAAACCTATCTGTGATCACAAACACATACTGTGTACACAAAAATGTGTGCTGTATACATCCACCGGCTTGTATGCACACAAATATACACCCTTTATAAGTACATTCTCGAAATTGAAGGAACAGCTGATGTGATAAATTAATTCAGGAATTAAGATGATAGCCGTTTTACACAGACATGCAGGAAGACACACACACACACACACACACACACACACACACACACACACACACACACACACACACACACACACACACACACACACACACACACACACTGCCCTGGGCCCTTCCTTTCACGTGCTTGTGCATCGCAACGTTTCCCATGCAGGTCTCTGGGTTCAAAGAGTATAGTGTGTACTACAGACACAGTCCAGACCCCAGCAGCCAGACAGACATAGGGCAGACCCCAGCAGCCAGCCATCCAGCCAGACAGACAGACAGACCGACAGGGCAGCGGTACGGGAAGGTTAATGTCACCACTCAAGTCTATGCGTCAGAAAAATGCATCAAACCCATACTGCCAAGTCTACCGCATCAAATATTTTAACTTCTTAATCTTAAACTTTTTCTTACCTGGGAAGAAGTCTATTGGCCAGGAGTGACTTTCTGAAATCAAATTGTATTTTTTTTATATGCGCCGAATACAACAGGTATTTCACCTTACAGTGAAATGTTTACTTAACCAACAATGGAATTTTAAGAAAAATACCAAGAAAATTTGTAAAAGTAACAAATAATTAATGAGCAGCAGTAAAATAACAATAATGATGCTATACCAGTACAGAGTCAATGTGCAGTGGCACCAGTTAGTCGAGGTAATTGAGGTAATATATACATGTAGGTAGAGTTATTAAAGTGACTATGCATGGAAAATAACGGGGAGTATCAGCAGCGTAAAAGGGGGGGGGGGGGGGGGGGGGCAATGCAAATAGTCTGGGTAGCCATTTGATGTTTAGGAGTCTTATGGCTTGGGGCTAAAAGCTATTTAGAAGCCTTTTGGACCTAGTCTTGGCGCTCCGATACCGCTTGCCGTGCAGTAGCAGAGAGAACAGTCTATGACTAGGGTGGCTGGAGTCTTTGACAATTTTTAGGGACTTCCTCTGACACCGCCTGGTATAGAGTTCCTGGATGGCAGGAAGCTTGGCCCCAGTGATGTACTGGGCCATATGCACTACCCTCTGTAGTGCCGTGCGGTCGGAGGCCGAGCAGTTGCCATACCAGAGCATCCTGACGGGTTGCATCACTGCCTATCTCTCAACATGACTAAAGTTTGACCTTTCTCATAGTCCAGAACCAAGTCTCTCATGTGCTCTCCTAGCCAGCTGCTTGATGTTTTTCCTGTCACAAGAAACTGTTTTACCAGAGCCCCCCCACCCCCTTCATAAAATAGAGATCAGACTATGAAGGACAAATGTTACTACAGTAACAATGCATTCCAAGTCCAGCTGAACGGTTTGATGCTTGCCAATAGCAAGGTGGATGGATTAAGAGTTGAGACTTAGACAGAGTTATAAAAACATGTGGAACCGTGTGACATCAAACAGGGATGACATGAGGGATCATGTTGAGACAAAGTTAACTTACAACAGAAATCACAGTTTCTGAAACTTCTCTTGAGTACCACCAGCCATTCCTTTTTTGTGTTGCAGTAGTGCCCCTTTTGTATTTGTTGTGTTTATTGGACAGGATAGAGAGAAACAAGTATAGAAGGAGACAGAGTGCTAGAGCGCAGTGGGATGGATTGGAGCCCATGCTGGCAGCGGTAATACACAGTACATGTCACCAACAGGCAGCGGCTGAGATCGATGGACCACCCCAGCCATTGCATTTATTTCATGTATTTCAGTGCAAGGACACATGCTTAGTAAACAATAACAGTGAAATGCTTACTTACGGTTCCTTTTCCAACAATGTAGAGTTAAAGATTAAACATAAATACAGTGAATAAAAAAATAACATTTTGAATAAAAGTAACATGGCTATATACCCGGAGTAGAAAATAACATGGCTATATACAGGGAGTACCAGTACCTAGTCGATGTGCAGGGATACAACGTAATAACAAATCAAATCAAATTTTATTTGTCACATACACATGGTTAGCAGATGTTAATGCGAGTGTAGCGAAATGCTTGTGCTTCTAGTTCCGACAATGCAGTAATAACCATGGCTATATACAGGGTGTACCAGTACCTAGTCGATGTTAAGGGGTACAACGTAATAACATGGCTATATACAGGGAGTAGAAAATAACATGGCTATATACAGGGTGTACCAGTACCTAGTCAATGTTTAAGGGATACAACGTAATAACATGGCTATATACAGGGTGTACCAGCACCTAGTCGATGTTAAGGGATACAACGTAATAACATGGCTATATACAGGGTGTACCAGCACCTAGTCGATGTTAAGGGATACAACATAATAACATGGCTATATACAGGGAGTACCAGTACCTATTCGATGTGCAGGGGTACAACATAATAACATGGCTATATACAGAGAGTACCAGTACCTATTCGATGTGCAGGGGTACAACATAATAACATGGCTATATACAGGGAGTAGAAAATAACATGGCTATATACAGGGTGTACCAGTACCTAGTCGATGTGCAGGGATACAATGTAATAACATGGCTATATACAGGGAGTACCAGTACCTATTCGATGTGCAGGGGTACAACATAATAACATGGCTATATACAGGGTGTACCAGTACCTAGTCGATGTGCAGGGGTACAACGTAATAACATGGCTATATACAGGGTGTACCAGTACCTAGTCGATGTGCAGGGGTACAACGTAATAACATGGCTATATACAGGGTGTACCAGTACCTAGTCGATGTTAAGGGGTACAACGTAATAACATGGCTATATACAGGGTGTACCAGTACCTAGTCGATGTTAAGGGATACAACGTAATAACATGGCTATATACAGGGAGTAGAAAATAACATGGCTATATACAGGGTGTACCAGTACCTAGTCGATGTTAAGGGGTACAACGTAATAACATGGCTATATACAGGGTGTACCAGCACCTAGTCGATGTTAAGGGATACAACATAATAACATGGCTATATACAGGGAGTACCAGTACCTATTCGATGTGCAGGGGTACAACATAATAACATGGCTATATACAGAGAGTACCAGTACCTATTCGATGTGCAGGGGTACAACATAATAACATGGCTATATACAGGGAGTAGAAAATAACATGGCTATATACAGGGTGTACCAGTACCTAGTCGATGTGCAGGGATACAATGTAATAACATGGCTATATACAGGGAGTACCAGTACCTATTCGATGTGCAGGGGTACAACATAATAACATGGCTATATACAGGGTGTACCAGTACCTAGTCGATGTGCAGGGGTACAACGTAATAACATGGCTATATACAGGGTGTACCAGTACCTAGTCGATGTGCAGGGGTACAACGTAATAACATGGCTATATACAGGGTGTACCAGTATCTAGTCGATGTTAAGGGGTACAACGTAATAACATGGCTATATACAGGGTGTACCAGTACCTAGTCGATGTTAAGGGATACAACGTAATAACATGGCTATATACAGGGAGTAGAAAATAACATGGCTATATACAGGGTGTACCAGTACCTAGTCGATGTTAAGGGGTACAACGTAATAACATGGCTATATACAGGGTGTACCAGTACCTAGTCGATGTTAAGGGATACAACGTAATAACATGGCTATATACAGGGTGTACCAGTACCTAGTCGATGTTAAGGGGTACAACGTAATAACATGGCTATATACAGGGTGTACCAGTACCTAGTCGATGTGCAGGGATACAACGTAATAACATGGCTATATACAGGGAGTACCAGTACCTATTCGATGTGCAGGGGTACAACGTAATAACATGGCTATATACAGGGTGTACCAGTACCTAGTCGATGTGCAGGGGTACAACGTAATAACATGGCTATATACAGGGTGTACCAGTACCTAGTCGATGTTAAGGGGTACAACGTAATAACATGGCTATATACAGGGTGTACCAGTACCTAGTCGATGTTAAGGGATACAACGTAATAACATGGCTATATACAGGGAGTAGAAAATAACATGGCTATATACAGGGTGTACCAGTACCTAGTCGATGTTAAGGGGTACAACGTAATAACATGGCTATATACAGGGTGTACCAGTACCTAGTCGATGTTAAGGGATACAACGTAATAACATGGCTTTATACAGGGTGTACCAGTACCTAGTCGATGTTAAGGGGTACAACGTAATAACATGGCTATATACAGGGTGTACCAGTACCTAGTCGATGTGCAGGGATACAACGTAATAACATGGCTATATACAGGGAGTACCAGTACCTAGTCAATGTGCAGGGGTACAACGTAATAACATGGCTATATACAGGGTGTACCAGTACCTAGTCGATGTTAAGGGATACAACGTAATAACATGGCTATATACAGGGTGTACCAGTACCTAGTCGATGTTAAGGGGTACAACGTAATAACATGGCTATATACAGGGAGTAGAAAATAACATGGCTATATACAGGGTGTACCAGTACCTAGTCGATGTTAAGGGGTACAACGTAATAACATGGCTATATACAGGGTGTACCAGTACCTAGTCGATGTTAAGGGGTACAACGTAATAACATGGCTATATACAGGGTGTACCAGTACCTAGTCGATGTGCAGGGATACAACGTAATAACATGGCTATATACAGGGAGTACCAGTACCTATTCGATGTGCAGGGGTACAACATAATAACATGGCTATATACAGGGAGTAGAAAATAACATGGCTATATACAGGGTGTACCAGTACCTAGTCGATGTGCAGGGATACAACGTAATAACATGGCTATATACAGGGTGTACCAGTACCTAGTCGATGTTAAGGGATACAACGTAATAACATGGCTATATACAGGGAGTACCAGTACCTATTCGATGTGCAGGGGTACAACATAATAACATGGCTATATACAGGGAGTACCAGTACCTATTCGATGTGCAGGGGTACAACATAATAACATGGCTATATACAGGGAGTAGAAAATAACATGGCTATATACAGGGTGTACCAGTACCTAGTCGATGTGCAGGGATACAATGTAATAACATGGCTATATACAGGGAGTACCAGTACCTATTCGATGTGCAGGGGTACAACATAATAACATGGCTATATACAGGGTGTACCAGTACCTAGTCGATGTGCAGGGGTACAACGTAATAACATGGCTATATACAGGGTGTACCAGTACCTAGTCGATGTGCAGGGGTACAACGTAATAACATGGCTATATACAGGGTGTACCAGTACCTAGTCGATGTTAAGGGGTACAACGTAATAACATGGCTATATACAGGGTGTACCAGTACCTAGTCGATGTTAAGGGATACAACGTAATAACATGGCTATATACAGGGAGTAGAAAATAACATGGCTATATACAGGGTGTACCAGTACCTAGTCGATGTTAAGGGGTACAACGTAATAACATGGCTATATACAGGGTGTACCAGTACCTAGTCGATGTTAAGGGATACAACGTAATAACATGGCTATATACAGGGTGTACCAGTACCTAGTCGATGTTAAGGGGTACAACGTAATAACATGGCTATATACAGGGTGTACCAGTACCTAGTCGATGTGCAGGGATACAACGTAATAACATGGCTATATACAGGGAGTACCAGTACCTATTCGATGTGCAGGGGTACAACGTAATAACATGGCTATATACAGGGTGTACCAGTACCTAGTCGATGTGCAGGGGTACAACGTAATAACATGGCTATATACAGGGTGTACCAGTACCTAGTCGATGTTAAGGGGTACAACGTAATAACATGGCTATATACAGGGTGTACCAGTACCTAGTCGATGTTAAGGGATACAACGTAATAACATGGCTATATACAGGGAGTAGAAAATAACATGGCTATATACAGGGTGTACCAGTACCTAGTCGATGTTAAGGGGTACAACGTAATAACATGGCTATATACAGGGTGTACCAGTACCTAGTCGATGTTAAGGGATACAACGTAATAACATGGCTATATACAGGGTGTACCAGTACCTAGTCGATGTTAAGGGGTACAACGTAATAACATGGCTATATACAGGGTGTACCAGTACCTAGTCGATGTGCAGGGATACAACGTAATAACATGGCTATATACAGGGAGTACCAGTACCTAGTCAATGTGCAGGGGTACAACGTAATAACATGGCTATATACAGGGTGTACCAGTACCTAGTCGATGTTAAGGGATACAACGTAATAACATGGCTATATACAGGGTGTACCAGTACCTAGTCGATGTTAAGGGGTACAACGTAATAACATGGCTATATACAGGGAGTAGAAAATAACATGGCTATATACAGGGTGTACCAGTACCTAGTCGATGTTAAGGGGTACAACGTAATAACATGGCTATATACAGGGTGTACCAGTACCTAGTCGATGTGCAGGGATACAACGTAATAACATGGCTATATACAGGGAGTACCAGTACCTATTCGATGTGCAGGTGTACAACATAATAACATGGCTATATACAGGGAGTAGAAAATAACATGGCTATATACAGGGAGTACCAGTACCTAGTCGATGTGCAGGGATACAACGTAATAACATGGCTATATACAGGGTGTACCAGTACCTAGTCGATGTTAAGGGATACAACGTAATAACATGGCTATATACAGGGAGTAGAAAATAACATGGCTATATACAGGGTGTACCAGTACCTAGTCGATGTTAAGGGGTACAACGTAATAACATGGCTATATACAGGGTGTACCAGTACCTAGTCGATGTGCAAGGATACAACGTAATAACATGGCTATATACAGGGTGTACCAGTACCTAGTCGATGTTAAGGGGTACAACGTAATAACATGGCTATATACAGGGTGTACCAGTACCTAGTCGATGTTAAGGGATACAACGTAATAACATGGCTATATACAGGGTGTACCAGTACCTAGTCGATGTTAAGGGGTACAACGTAATAACATGGCTATATACAGGGTGTACCAGTACCTAGTCGATGTTAAGGGGTACAACGTAATAACATGGCTATATACAGGGTGTACCAGTACCTAGTCGATGTTAAGGGGTACAACGTAATAACATGGCTATATACAGGGAGTAGAAAATAACATGGCTATATACAGGGAGTACCAGTAACAAGATGATGTGCAGGGGTACAACGTAATAACATGGCTATATACAGGGAGTACCAGTAACAAGATGATGTGCAGGGGTACAACGTAATAACATGGCTATATACAGGGAGTACCAGTACCTAGTCAATGTGCAAGGGTACAACGTAATAACATGGCTATATACAGGGAGTACCAGTACCTAGTCAATGTGCAGGGATACAATGTAATAACATGGCTATATACAGGGTGTACCAGTACCTAGTCGATGTGCAGGGGTACAACGTAATAACATGGCTATATACAGGGAGTACCAGTACCTAGTCAATGTGCAGGGATACAATGTAATAACATGGCTATATACAGGGTGTACCAGTACCTAGTCGATGTGCAGGGGTACAACGTAATAACATGGCTATATACAGGGAGTACCAGTACCTAGTCAATGTGCAGGGATACAATGTAATAACATGGCTATATACAGGGTGTACCAGTACCTAGTCGATGTGCAGGGGTACAACGTAATAACATGGCTATATACAGGGAGTACCAGTACCTAGTCGATGTGCAGGGATATAGGTGTGATAGTCCTGAAATACAGTAAGTGGAACAGTAGGGTTACTTGAGGAAACACTGGTGCAAACTTTAGGCGAGCTATTACAGTGTCATAAAAGTACTGCATTACGAATGTAAAGGTGCGTTTCTTTGGCATCTCCCAGGGGATCGCAGTTTCCACGTCAACGACGTCGACGTCCAGGTCGAGTTCAAGTCCCATCAGTGGTTTGGGGCTACGGTGCGTTCCCATGGCAACACTGTCCTGGTAAGATAGGCTACTACATTCTGTGGGATAGAAGGGAATAGGTCATCATATAACTGTCCTGTTAGAATTGCTCACAGAAATATACATAATTTTATTTGGATTTTGATATCGTTCACAAGTTCTACACACAAGTTCTACCACAGGAGGTTGGTGGCAACTTAATTGGGGAGGACTGGCTTGTGGTAATGGCTGGAGTGGAATGGTATCAAATACATCAAACACATGGTTCAATTCCTTTTGCGTTCCAGCCATTATTGTGAGCCGTCCTCCCCTCAGCAGCCTCCAATGAAGTCAACCATAGCCCCAGTCATAAAAAGCTTTTTACTATGTGTCAGGGATGTGTATCAACATCTGACAGTTGACAGTTGTGAAGTTTGTGTGTTGTTTTGAACTCCTTTCTTGAATGTCTCCAAGGCTTGTGCCCCAAGATATTACTGGAGAACGGAACACGATGCCCCCTTCTCGGATGCCACAGGAACCTGCTACCTCTCCGTGGACAACCTCAAGACATTTGTGGAGTACGCCCCCTGTCGCACAGGTACAGTACTGCAACAACATCATTATCCAAAATACTGTACCTGAAGTCAATTGAATGAAGAAGTGACGAAACATGCAACCACAGATTTGTCTCGTGAGGATGAGGGCCAAATCCTCACTTTAGACCCAAGATTCTTATAAATTGACCACTGATGTCAATGGGAGATTTGTGTGCTCACAATGTTATGGTTGTTACACGGAGCGGAACAGTTGAACCCAAGAGCAGACTCAGACAAGGAGACTGGGATACGGTAACCAGGGTATTTATTGAAATACAGGGGAAGTTGGGGTGCAGGCCAGGGAAAGCTTGGACGGGTTACAGGGAGCCAGGTGCTGAGGCTGGAGCGAGGGGAGTTGGGGCTGGGTAAGCAGGTCCGGAGAGGAATCCAAGGAAACAGTAGAGTCGGGGGGTCCAGGACAGAGTAGCAGGACTGACGAGACGTGGGACTGGAGACAGGGACCAGAGTCAGAGAGGACAGAACTGTAGCGGAGAGGAAAACAGCATCAGGCAAGGGAAAACAGGCACAACATGAAAGCAGGATCTATGCAGAAACAAACAGCAAAAAACACAGACTGACTGAGCAGAGATTACAATCTGGCAGTGTGGAAGTGACAGGGCTGAATATGTGTGGAGGTCTTGATTATGGAACAGGTTGCAGCTGGTGGGGATCTGCTCTGACTCCAGCACACCTGTCTCCGCCCGCATAATCACAAACACACAGAGATAGAAAGACGGAGAGAGCACTGGGGGAGTGGCGGCAGGTTAGGGAGACACAGGAGGAACAGTAGAGGGAGTGACAGGCGCAGATGTAACAATAATATTGCCCAGGGCCAGGTTTCTCATAACGATGGAGCTTAGGCTTCCGAGTGATTTTAAAGATGCGAGGGTTTTAAAGGTGCATCTTTCCTACAACCGAGGAAGATAACACGCTTTTCTCAAAACACCATGCAGAGAGAACTTCGATAAGGCCGTCATTGGACCATGTGACGATACTGATAAGATTGAAATAAAGGGAGCGTTGCTCTCTGATCAGCTTCTTCCAATCAAATCTTACGTAAACATTATAATTGTTTCATAATACTGATGACGGATCAGCCCCTAGAGAGATAGTACCACCTACGGCTGCAAATATTGAGGCAGCTTATTCTAATGCTTAGCCAATAAAAATGCACTGAATCACAGAATTGGCACAGCACTGTGCACGTGTTAGGCTACACATCATGAAATATATTAAGACAAATTACAGACCGTAGCAAAATAGAACTCAATTGATTGAAAATTAAATATACTTCAATATGATTGAAATAGGCCTTTAGCATACTGTTCATTTTTTAATGAAGTCATCTCGGTTTTCATTTGTTTTTATCAATTGCAAAGACATTGGCGACTTTGTATTTGTAGTCAACTTCTTGTGAAGTTATCGGTGGTCACAGAGAGATGGATAAATCATGTGATTCTATGTTTAGCGGAGATCTTCTGTGAGTAAAGTGACTTGGGAGGGAAAAAAAGCATCTAACTGTTCTACGAGTGGTCTGAGGCAGGCTTTAGATTACGAGTTTTTTCAAGTGCAACGTAAATAACAGTGGGAAACAGCTCAGAGATTTAATGATTCTCCTACGAAAGGTTCTAACGATGAACGTAATCTTAACATGCTTTAGGGAAACTAGGCCCTGGATGGGCCATTTGGGTGGTGGCCTTATCAATGCTTTCTGCATCTCTTCCTTTTACCTTAGAGAGACATGGTCCTGCAGGACAGGGCTACTGTCAGGGTGGGTTCAGTGCTGACTTCACCAAGGTACGTTGAACAGGACAAGGAACAATTCCTTAACAAACGATTCAAAAGAGATTCTCTTTTAGTTTTTAATGGGGCAAACTCCTTATGTTCTGGGGGGCTGTTCCAGAAAGCAGGATCAGTAAGTTTGAGATTTTTGTATGGGGAGGCAGGTAGCCCCTCCGCACCTCTCTAAAAACCTGTGTGTGTGCTGTGTGTAGGTCTTTTGTAGGGGTTGGGTTAAAAGTGGAAGTACAATTTTGGTTGGCCTTGTCTGCAATTGACCCGTAATGTGATTTGAATCTTAGCCAGGTAACTGTCCCAGACATTCTGAATTCACCTCCAATTAACTTTCCAGAAATATAGACGTGAAATTGGCATTAAATAATTGACTAAGCAACAAACAACCCATATTCAAGTTTTGCTTTCTGAACGATTCAGGAAATCAAAACAGACTGCTTATAAGCTGGCTAACTGAATGATCCTGCTTTCAGGAACAGCCCACTGAATGAATACTGTATGTTTAGTCATATAACATAAGACTTACAATGGAGTTTGAAAAGTTTGAAAAGTTGCTTGATACCTAAGGTTCTCATCAGAGTGGTGGTTTTCTGCGTGTTTCAGGATGGGAAGGTTGTTCTCGGAGGACCAGGAAGCTTTTACTGGCAAGGTGAGTGCACTAGTAGATTTATGATAGGATCCTATTGAGACCATATGTGGATTACTATGAACTGGCTCAAGTACAGGATGTAGAGATAGCATACAGTACAGCTTAGAAAACTATACTGGGAATTCCCACTGTCACATTTTTATTAGACAGGTACAGTGGAGAGAGACTGGTACAGTTGAGAGAGACAGGTACAGTGCAGAGAGACAGGTACAGTGCAGAGAGACAGGTACAGTGGAGAGAGACAGGTACAGTGGAGAGAGACAGGTACAGAGGAGAGAGACAGGTACAGTGGAGAGAGACAGGTACAGTGGAGAGAGACAGGTACAGTGGAGAGAGACAGGTACAGTGGAGAGAGACAGGTACAGTAGAGAGAGACAGGTACAGTGGAGAGAGACAGGTACAGAGGAGAGAGATGGGAGAAAGAGCTTTGTATGTGTCAGTATAGTGAAAGGGCGGGTTTGGAACTTGCGTAGACAACGGCCTATTTTTCCCCAAGCGGTGAAGTTATCCCCTACACCATCCACAGGGCCAAACCAAGACAATCATTTTAGTGCAGCTAAAAAACATAGTTCAAAAGTCTTAACCTCTAACCTCTGGCTCTTTTCCCCATCCGTTCCGGCCTACAGGTCAACTAGTCTCTGCCACCACAGAGGAAATCGTCAAGGCCTACTTCCCATCCTACTTCCTGCTCTCTGTTACTGGGCAGATCCAGACTCGGCAGGTGCAGGGGAGCTATGACGACAGCTACCTCGGTTAGTATGGTCCACTTCTTCATAGGAGCTACAGTAGCTAGAGGCTGCATCTGACACCCTATTCCCCTCACAGTGCACTGCTTTTGATCAGAGCACTAGGTGGTGGCCTTTCTTGATTTCTCATTGCTCTCACTCTTCTCTCTCTTTTCTCTCTCTCTCTCTCTTTCTTTCTTTCTCTCGTTCTCTCTCCACCTTTCTTTCTCTCTCATTATCTTTCTTTCTATCTATCTTTCTTTCTCTCTCTCCCCCTCTCTCTCTCTTTCTCACTCTTGCTTGCTCTCCCTCTCGCTCTCTCGTTCTCTCACTCTCATTCCAGGTTACTCTGTTGCCGGCGGGGAGTTCAGTGGAGATGATATTGAAGGTGAGTGTCATATTTACAACGCCAACTTACTTAGCTCGAGCATGATTGGGCTTTGGGTTTGCTTACCCCATAGCCCTGTCTGATAGTTAACCATCTAAAGACCCCCTGTGCTCTAATATACTAATGTGCTCATTAGAGCTTTAGTCAATAGAGCGCTAGTTATTAGAGTGCTAGTCATTAGAGCGCTAGTCATTAGAGCGCTAGTCATTAGAGCGCTAGTCATTAGAGCGCTAGTCATTAGAGCGTTAGTCATTAGAGCGCTAGTCATTAGAGCACTAGTCATTAGAGCGCTAGTCATTAGAGAGCTAGTCATTAGAGCGCTAGTCATTAGAGCATTAGTCATTAGAGCGCTAGTCATTAGAGAGCTAGTCATTAGAGCGCTAGTCATTAGAGCGTTAGTCATTAGAGCGCTAGTCATTGGAGCGCTAGTCATTGGAGCGCTAGTCATTAGAGCGCTAGTCATTAGAGCGCTAGTCATTAGAGCGCTAGTCATTAGAGCGCTAGTCATTAGAGAGCTAGTCATTAGAGCGTGTGAATGTATCAGAGCATAAGATAATAATGTACTTATCACGTCTTATTGTAGTGAGTACTTGACAGATAGTATTCTTGAACAGAAGACACGTTTAAAACGAAGCGACTTGACTCTCATTAATATATTTCCATGAAGCTTGTCCAGTTCAGTAACTCACTCAAAGCCACAACAGGAATATTTTCAACACTGACTTATTTTAAAAGAAAAGAAAAACTTGCGGGCTGGGCTTGCCTGTATCACTTAAGTTATTAAGCTTGTACAGTATCATAGATTTCCCATGCACCTGCAACAAACAAGCCTCAGCTTTCTCTATTTTAAACACTGGGTTATTACCAGCAAAGTTTTGACCCTTGTGTGTTTGGAAGTGCTTGGACTCAACTGCTCTCTCCAATCTTTTAAACTTATTTTCTTTCTTTCTTTCTCATTTTCTGTCTTTTCAGACTTCATCACCGGAGTTCCCAAAGGACTCATGCTGCATGGTTTAGTAAGGAGTCCTCACATATTTATACATCATCATTCATTCTAGATGAAAGTTAACGAGGGTTAACATAATAAGGATGACATTGGGGTGACATAGAACAGGAGTCGGCAATAGGCGGCTCACGGACCAAAACCGGCCTGCGAGTGATTTCTTTTGGGCCGACCAAAGATTGCATTCAAATATATTTTAGTTTTTGATCAAATAAGACTATCAAATCACCAGGAACTCAGTTAAAACATGTAATTCAGGAAATCTGTTCCCAAGTATTCCTACAAATAAAAAGAGAGACACACAGTATGTGATCATGTCTCAATGTAATCAAGGTATGATTGTATTGTATTTGAAAATAACAATCTCTTTTTGGGTTTACTGGTGGTCAATGTGCAGTGTACAAATTATTATGATTATATTCCTGCCCCCTAACCATCCGCTCGGACAAAAATCGTCCCGTGGCTGAATCTAGTTGCCTACCCCTGACATAGATGGAACGTATGTTACTGTAGAGAGAAAAAAGGGAGTGAGAGGATGCCAAAATATAAACAGGGGGAATATCCACAGAAAGATACAGTAAAATATTTTAATTTGGTTACATTCACATCCACTGCAGGAAGTGAATTAATAGGGAGATATAAAGAGATAAATATATTGAATGTAGATAAACAAGCATGAAATGCATACATGTCATAAATGGACAGTCATTTTGTTGATGGATCTACTACAATCATGGTTGATAACTGAAGGTCTTTTACTAACTCTCTCAATGCAGGTGTCATTACTCAATGGGACAGATCTGAAATCCATGCTGAACCTAACTGGAGAACAGGTTGGTGCACATCTGCTCAACAGCAAGGGGGCTAGACTATACTGTACTTTTGGCTCCTCTGTTTTGATATGTGGGTATATATAGGGGGGGCTGAAGGAATTTGCCCCCAGGAGATGGAGCCTGATCCCTGGGTTAGAGGTGAGCCCACGTACACCTATGTGTTCCATATGTTCTGATTGAATCAGAAACAGAGGCAGAAACAGCAGACACACACACAAACACACACACACACACACACACACACACACACACACACACACACACACAAAGTATAACGGCTACATACTGACTCAGGATTCTGTGTTGCTAACTGAGGGGGTGGGGAGCTTGTTTATACCAACACGCCATTGTTGTGCCAAAGGGTCTGTATTCCTCATTCGCTAAGTTGGTTTTTGGATTGAGTGACATGGTTGTTTTTATACTCTCGTAGTCTTCTAAATTCTCCATGGTTGATAAACGAGACCCATACTATTGTACACATGTATGTGTGCTTAGTGTTTGTGCTTAGTGTTTTTTTTGTTCTTGATTTTGTGTGTGTGTGTGTGTGTGTGTGTGTGTGTGTGTGTGTGTGTGTGTGTGTGTGTGTGTGTGTGTGTGTGTGTGTGTGTGTGTGTGTGTGTGTGTGTGTGTGTGTGTGTGTGTGTGTCTACGGGTCCGCCAGTGTTGTGGAAGCTACTCTGAATATGCATTTGACCCAGCTACACTAAAGTTGGGTCAAAGTTTAAGCTACACTAAAGCTACCCTTAAGAAAAATATAATTCATTTGAAAAAGTAGTTCACTACATCCAAACTACTTGGTGAAGAATTATCATATCTAAATCTGAAATGTCATAGACTACAAATTACAAGAACAGATCTGGAGTCAGATGTTAACAGAATGTGTAATTTAGCCTATTAAACACAAAAACGAAGTATCAAGTGAGAATTAGGCAGGTCTGATGCTGAAACAGAAAGTAAATGAAAGGAAATTACTACATGTAGTTCACTGCTCCCCAACACTGGTTTCTGCACGTGCGCATGTTGGCGCATAGGCTGTTACTTTCAATGGAAAGCTTTGGGTTCAGGGTTCTGGGCATAAGAAATACCACATGCTGTGTAAACTGCTAACTGACTGCTAACTGCTTACTTCATAGGAAGAATGATCTGAAATAAACTCCTGGCTGGATTTGACTTGACTTGTCTCTTTAGGTTGACTGCTCTCAACATGAGTGCTTGGACTGCACCGTCAGACTCGGCTGCGGAAACAAAGAAATACAAATAAATAGTTGTATCTGCTTACCTAAGAGCCCCAGGACATTTGAGTCTGTAGTTCAATGTCTTGAAGGTTGTGTTAGATTTGGATCTGAAGCTCAATGTCTTGACGGTTGTGATAGATTTGGGTCTGAAGCTCAATGCCTTGACGGTTGTGTTAGATTTGAGTCTGTAGCTCAATGTCTTGAAGGTTGTGTTAGATTTGAGTCTGTAGCTCAATGTCTTGAAGGTTGTGTTAGATTTGGGTCTGAAGCTCAATGCCTTGATGGTTGTGTTAGATTTGGGTCTGAAGCTCAATGCCTTGACGGTTGTGTTAGATTTGAGAATTTAGCTTAATGTCTTGATGGTTGTGTTAGATTTGAGTCTGAAGCTCAATGTGTTGACGGTTGTGTTAGATTTGAGAATTTAGCTTAATGTCTTGATGGTTGTTTTTAGATTTGAGTCTGAAGCTCAATGTGTTGACGGTTGTGTTAGATTTGGGTCTGTAGCTCAATGTCTTGATGGTTGTGTTAGATTTGAGTCTGAAGCTCAATTTCTTGACAGTTGTGTTAGATTTGAGAATTTAGCTTAATGTCTTGATGGTTGTGTTAGATTTGAGTCCGTAGCTCAATGTCTTGACGGTTGTGTTAGATTTGGTTCTGCTCTCCACATGAGTGCTTGGACTGCACCGTCAGACTCAGCTGCAGAAACAAAGAAATAAAAAGAAAGAGGGCAAGAAAAAAATGGTTGTATCAGCTTACCCAAGAGCCCCAGGAGATGTGGGTCTGTAGCTCAATGTCTTGATGGTTGTGTTAGATTTGGGTCTGTGGCTCAATGTCTTGATGGTTGTATTAGATTTGGGTCTGTAGCTCAATGTCTTGACGGTTGTGTTAGATTTGGGTCTGTGGCTCAATGTCTTGACGGTTGTGTTAGATTTGAGTCCGTAGCTCAATGTCTTGACGGTTGTGTTAGATTTGGTTCTGCTCTCCACATGAGTGCTTGGACTGCACCGTCAGACTCAGCTGCAGAAACAAAGAAATAAAAAGAAAGAGGGCAAGAAAAAAATGGTTGTATCAGCTTACCCAAGAGCCCCAGGAGATGTGGGTCTGTAGCTCAATGTCTTGATGGTTGTGTTAGATTTGGGTCTGAAGCTCAATGTCTTGATGGTTGTGTTAGATTTGGGTCTGTAGCTCAATGTCTTGATGGTTGTATTAGATTTGGGTCTGTAGCTCAATGTCTTGATGGTTGTGTTAGATTTGGGTCTGTAGCTCAATGTCTTGATGGTTGTGTTAGATTTGGGTCTGTAGCTCAATGTCTTGATGGTTGTGTTAGATTTGAGTCTGTAGCTCAATGTCTTGATGGTTGTATTAGATTTGGGTCTGTAGCTCAATGTCTTGATGGTTGTGTTAGATTTGGGTCTGTAGCTCAATGTATTGATGGTTGTATTAGATTTGGGTCTGTAGCTCAATGTCTTGATGGTTGTGTTATATTTGGGTCTGTGGCTCAATGTCTTGAAGGTTGTTTTAGATTTAGGTCTGTAGCTCAATGTCTTGATGGTTGTGTTAGATTTGGGTCTGTAGCTCAATGTCTTGATGGTTGTGTTAGATTTGGGTCTGTAGCTCAATGTCTTGATGGTTGTGTTAGATTTGGGTCTGTAGCTCAATGTCTTGACGGTTGTGTTAGATTTGGGTCTGTAGCTCAATGTATTGACGGTTGTGTTAGATTTGGGTCTGTGGCTCAATGTCTTGACGGTTGTGTTAGATTTGGGTCTGTGGCTCAATGTCTTGAAGGTTGTGTTAGATTTGGGTCTGTAGCTCAATGTCTTGACGGTTGTGTTAGATTTGGGTCTGTGGCTCAATGTCTTGACGGTTGTGTTAGATTTGAGTCCGTAGCTCAATGTCTTGACGGTTGTGTTAGATTTGGTTCTGCTCTCCACATGAGTGCTTGGACTGCACCGTCAGACTCAGCTGCAGAAACAAAGAAATAAAAAGAAAGAGGGCAAGAAAAAAATGGTTGTATCAGCTTACCCAAGAGCCCCAGGAGATGTGGGTCTGTAGCTCAATGTCTTGATGGTTGTGTTAGATTTGGGTCTGAAGCTCAATGTCTTGATGGTTGTGTTAGATTTGGGTCTGTAGCTCAATGTCTTGATGGTTGTATTAGATTTGGGTCTGTAGCTCAATGTCTTGATGGTTGTGTTAGATTTGGGTCTGTAGCTCAATGTCTTGATGGTTGTGTTAGATTTGGGTCTGTAGCTCAATGTCTTGATGGTTGTGTTAGATTTGAGTCTGTAGCTCAATGTCTTGATGGTTGTGTTAGATTTGGGTCTGTAGCTCAATGTCTTGATGGTTGTGTTAGATTTGGGTCTGTAGCTCAATGTATTGATTGTTGTATTAGATTTGGGTCTGTAGCTCAATGTCTTGATGGTTGTGTTAGATTTGGGTCTGTGGCTCAATGTCTTGAAGGTTGTTTTAGATTTAGGTCTGTAGCTCAATGTCTTGATGGTTGTGTTAGATTTGGGTCTGTAGCTCAATGTCTTGATGGTTGTGTTAGATTTGGGTCTGTAGCTCAATTTCTTGAAGGTTGTGTTAGATTTGGGTCTGTAGCTCAATGTCTTGATGGTTGTGTTAGATTTGGGTCTGTAGCTCAATGTCTTGACGGTTGTGTTAGATTTGGGTCTGTAGCTCAATGTATTGACGGTTGTGTTAGATTTGGGTCTGTAGCTCAATGTCTTGATGGTTGTGTTAGATTTGGGTGTGTAGCTCAATGTCTTGATGGTTGTATTAGATTTGGGTGTGTAGCTCAATGTCTTGATGGTTGTGTTAGATTTGATAATTTAGCTTAATGTCTTGATGGTTGTGTTAGATTTGGGTCTGTAGCTCAATGTCTTGATGGTTGTGTTAGATTTGGGTCTGTAGCTCAATGTCTTGATGGTTGTGTTAGATTTGGGTCTGTAGCTCAATGTCTTGACGGTTGTGTTAGATTTGGGTCTGTAGCTCAATGTATTGACGGTTGTGTTAGATTTGGGTCTGTGGCTCAATGTCTTGACGGTTGTGTTAGATTTGGGTCTGTGGCTCAATGTCTTGAAGGTTGTGTTAGATTTGGGTCTGTAGCTCAATGTCTTGACGGTTGTGTTAGATTTGGGTCTGTGGCTCAATGTCTTGACGGTTGTGTTAGATTTGAGTCCGTAGCTCAATGTCTTGACGGTTGTGTTAGATTTGGTTCTGCTCTCCACATGAGTGCTTGGACTGCACCGTCAGACTCAGCTGCAGAAACAAAGAAATAAAAAGAAAGAGGGCAAGAAAAAAATGGTTGTATCAGCTTACCCAAGAGCCCCAGGAGATGTGGGTCTGTAGCTCAATGTCTTGATGGTTGTGTTAGATTTGGGTCTGAAGCTCAATGTCTTGATGGTTGTGTTAGATTTGGGTCTGTAGCTCAATGTCTTGATGGTTGTATTAGATTTGGGTCTGTAGCTCAATGTCTTGATGGTTGTGTTAGATTTGGGTCTGTAGCTCAATGTCTTGATGGTTGTGTTAGATTTGGGTCTGTAGCTCAATGTCTTGATGGTTGTGTTAGATTTGAGTCTGTAGCTCAATGTCTTGATGGTTGTGTTAGATTTGGGTCTGTAGCTCAATGTCTTGATGGTTGTGTTAGATTTGGGTCTGTAGCTCAATGTATTGATTGTTGTATTAGATTTGGGTCTGTAGCTCAATGTCTTGATGGTTGTGTTAGATTTGGGTCTGTGGCTCAATGTCTTGAAGGTTGTTTTAGATTTAGGTCTGTAGCTCAATGTCTTGATGGTTGTGTTAGATTTGGGTCTGTAGCTCAATGTCTTGATGGTTGTGTTAGATTTGGGTCTGTAGCTCAATTTCTTGAAGGTTGTGTTAGATTTGGGTCTGTAGCTCAATGTCTTGATGGTTGTGTTAGATTTGGGTCTGTAGCTCAATGTCTTGACGGTTGTGTTAGATTTGGGTCTGTAGCTCAATGTATTGACGGTTGTGTTAGATTTGGGTCTGTAGCTCAATGTCTTGATGGTTGTGTTAGATTTGGGTGTGTAGCTCAATGTCTTGATGGTTGTATTAGATTTGGGTGTGTAGCTCAATGTCTTGATGGTTGTGTTAGATTTGATAATTTAGCTTAATGTCTTGATGGTTGTGTTAGATTTGGGTCTGTAGCTCAATGTCTTGATGGTTGTGTTAGATTTGGGTGTGTAGCTCAATGTCTTGACGGTTGTATTAGATTTGGGTCTGTGGCTCAATGTCTTGATGGTTGTATTAGATTTGGGTCTGTAGCTCAATGTCTTGATGGTTGTATTAGATTTGGGTCTGTGGCTCAATGTCTTGACGGTTGTGTTAGATTTGGGTGTGTAGCTCAATGTCTTGACGGTTGTGTTAGATTTTGATGAGGTTTAGTGTTTTAGTTTGCGTACCCACTCCAAACAAAAGAAAAGACTGCCTGCATGGGTACGAGACTGTTTTCTACATTACATAGTTTCCCAGCCAAGCCAATGACACGTAGGCTACAGTGGAAACACAAGAAATCAGCCATTAGCTGTTTAAAGAATAGTGGTAGCCAAGAGTCAAGACACAGTGCTTTTGGCTGTTCAGTAAATTATGGCACCTCAATCACTTTGTTATTGAGATGTACAGTATACAGTATGTCTCCATACCATACATTTACATGACTCAATACAAGTAGCCATATCATGAACTTAATTTTGCTGCCTCATGTTGGTTATAGTATACTGCCTCATGTTGGTTAGAGTATACTGCAGCAATGTTGGTTAGAGTATACTGCAGCAATGTTGGTTAGAGTATACTGCCTCATGTTGGTTAGAGTATACTGCCTCGTGTTGGTTAGAGTATACTGCAGCAATGTTGGTTAGAGTATACTGCAGGGATGTTGGTTAGAGTATACTGCAGTGATGTTGGTTAGAGTATACTGCCTCATGTTGGTTAGAGTATACTGCAGCGATGTTGGTTAGAGTATACTGCAGGGATGTTGGTTAGAGTATACTGCAGGGATGTTGGTTAGAGTATACTGCAGGGATGTTGGTTAGAGTATACTGCCTCATGTTGGTTAGAGTATACTGCAGCAATGTTGGTTAGAGTATACTGCAGGGATGTTGGTTAGAGTATACAGCAGGGATGTTGGTTAGAGTATACTGCAGGGATGTTGGTTAGAGTATACTGCAGGGATGTTGGTTAGAGTATACTGCCTCATGTTGGTTAGAGTATACTGCCTCGTGTTGGTTAGAGTATACTGCAGCAATGTTGGTTAGAGTATACTGCAGGGATGTTGGTTAGAGTATACTGCAGTGATGTTGGTTAGAGTATACTGCCTCATGTTGGTTAGAGTATACTGCAGCGATGTTGGTTAGAGTATACTGCAGGGATTTGGTTATAGTATACTGCAGGGATGTTGGTTAGAGTATACTGTAGGGATGTTGGTTAGAGTATACTGCAGGGATGTTTGTTAGAGTATACTGCAGGGATGTTGGTTAGAGTATACTGTAGGGATGTTGGTTAGAGTATACTGCAGGGATGTTGGTTAGAGTATACTGTAGGGATGTTGGTTAGAGTATACTGCAGGGATGTTGGTTAGAGTATACTGCAGGGATGTTGCTTAGAGTATACTGCAGGGACGTTGGTTAGAGTATACTGCAAGGATGTTGGTTAGAGTATACTGCAGGGATGTTGGTTAGAGTATACTGCAGGGATGTTGGTTAGAGTATACTGCAGGGATGTTGGTTAGAGTATACTGCAGTGATGTTGGTTAGAGTATACTGCCTCATGTTGGTTAGAGTATACTGCAGGGATGTTGGTTAGAGTATACTGCAGGGATGTTGGTTAGAGTATACTGCAGGGATGTTGGTTAGAGTATACTGCAGGGATGTTGGTTAGAGTATACTGCGGGGATGTTGGTTAGAGTATACTGTAGGGATGTTGGTTAGAGTATACTGCCTCATGTTGGTTAGAGTATACTGCAGGGATGTTGGTTAGAGTATACTGCATGGATGTTGGTTAGAGTATACTGTAGGGATGTTGGTTAGAGTATACCGCAGGGATGTTGGTTAGAGTATACTGTAGGGATGTTGGTTAGAGTATACTGTAGGGATGTTGGTTAGAGTATACTGTAGGGATGTTGGTTAGAGTATACTGTAGGGATGTTGGTTAGAGTATACTGTAGGGATGTTGGTTAGAGTATACTACAGAGAATTATTTGGGTAGCCCAGACTTAAGGTAGCTCTGAACGACATAGACAACGTGCAAGATGGGGTTCTTCTCTCAGTGTGGTGAAGTCATTCACCAGAGGAAAATAGCTGTAATATTAAACTCTTGACAATAGTCCGTCATTTACGGCATAATATAAAATCGTCAAAGATAACAACGCTGATTGACCCATCCTCTCTCTCTCTCTCTCTCTCTCTCTCTCTCTCTCTCTCTCTCTCGCTGAGATACCTATAGCAGCTTGAGTTCCCCGCCTCCTCCAAACTCTTAACTATCCTCTTCTACCTCTCATGTAGCTTACAGAAGCTCTGGTACTGAGCTTAGAGAATACAGAGAGGAGAGAGGATGGCTTCTGGGGTGAGGGGATATGAGAGAGGGGGAGGGAGAGAGAGACAAATAAAAATAGAGACGAATAGAGAGAGGAAAGCTTCTTGGTAGAGGGGATATTTGAGAGAAAATGGTCAAAAGAGAGAATGAAGGAGAAAGAAAGAGATGCTATGCCCCACGGTGTGATGACAGGCTAACTCTGTCTGCTCTAATGTCTTCCAGATGGGTTCCTATTTCGGCTATGCAGTGGCAGCCACCGACATCAACAACGATGGGTAAGTGAGTTAGCGGATGGAGAGAAGGAGGGAAAGATGAAGAGAAGGAAGGAAAGAGAGAGCTGAAGAGAGAGAGAGATGCAGAGAGAAAGAGAGACTAAGTGAGCAAAGAGAAGGTAGGTATGACAAGACTTGTACAGACAGACAGACTTGGACAGGCAGCTTATGCTAGCAGAGAGAGAGAGAGAGAGAGTGAGTATTTCAGAAGTTCTCATGGTCATGCATTTCCTCACTCTCTCATTTCCTCACTCTCTCATGAGTCATAAAAATTCCCTGTCATACAGTAGCTACTCCTACACTTCAGGTTCTCCATTGGCCACTCTCACATCCACTCTCCTATTAAAATGATAGTCAGGAGACTCAGGAAGACTCACCAGAGAGGGATAGGACACTCTCTTATTAGAATGATAGTCAGGAGACTCAGGAAGACTCACCAGAGAGGGATAGGACACTCTCCTATTAGAATGATAGTCAGGAGACTCAGGAAGAGTCACCATACAATGTAAATCTCCAACATCATCCTTCACACTAATAAACATTGACTCAACTTTAGAGGCCTTGGAATGGACCTAAAGTAATCTTATCCCCCCCGCCCCCCTCTCCCCGGCCTTAGTCTGGATGACCTGGTGGTGGGCGCTCCCATGTTCATGCAGAGGGGGTCTGACGGACTGCGTTGGGAGGAGGTGGGCCGTGTCTATGTGTACCTACAGCAGCGTCCCTTGTTGTTTGAGCCCAGCCTGCCCCCCTTGGGAGGTAGTCAGGCCTTCGGGAGGTTCGGAAGCTCCCTGGCCCCGCTGGGAGACCTCAACCAGGACGGCTTCAACGGTGAGCACTCTGGAAAAGCTTGGGTCATATTCATTAAGGAACACTGTAGCAAAATGTTTTGCAAAGGAAAACGAAATTGATCATTTGTTATTGGACAAGTTAAGGTAGTCCCTCCCTTTTTTGGGTCAGTTTTTCCCCCGTTTGGTGTCTACGGGGTTCTGATCTTTCATGCAAGATCATAACGAAGCTCAGGCCAGAGGGAGTGGGGATTAGCCATTATGAGGTTGCATAACTTTGTTGATTATCTTAGATATTGCAATTGGCTGTCCCTTTGGAGGAGACGACCAACAGGGATTGGTCCTCATCTATAACGGGCATGCCAGTGGGCTGAAGGACACGCCCACTCAGGCTCTAGCTGGCCAATGGGCCTCTGGCACCTTTCCTGCCAGTTTTGGCTATGCCCTCCGCGGAGAGAAAGATCTGGACCAGAATGGGTACCCAGGTAAAATTCTTTAGTCCAATTGTTCAGTTTGTTTTTAATTGTTTTGCCTTTTACAATTTCTTATTAGTGTTTAATATTGGTGTCATCTTTGTACAGATCTCATCGTAGGTGCTTTTGGGGCTGACAAGGCTGTTCTGTACAGGTATGTGCTCTCACCAGAACTTGATTGGCTCATTGTGCTCAAGCTAGCTGACCAGCCCTTTATTTGTATTTTATTTGTTCAATTAAACATGTACCTCAATCTGAAAACATTGTTTTATATGTGGTCTTTATGTAATTTGAATTACAATTTTGTATTGGAATCAAAGATTTTAATTGATGTAATCACGTCTTCCAATTGGTTGGTATTTTTCTATCAGGGCTCGGCCTATTGTCAACGCCAGTGCTTCTCTTACTGTGCAACCTACCATGATCAACTCAGAGGAGAAGAGTTGTATGGTGTCCAATGGGAACAAGACTATCTCTGTGTCTTGGTGCGTTGATACATTTCTTTTCCTTTTCAAAAGAATCTGATTGGTTAAAACACTGCTGATATTCCATCAGTTAACTGAGGCAGCTACATCTTTGTGATGTATTAGACAGGCAGACAGACAGACAGACATCAACAGAGAAACTGCATAGATTGTGGCAGACAGACAGACAGACCCAACACTGAGTCCAAGACCTATTATATAGTACATTTTCCACTCTTAAACCATGTCAATGGACAAAATGTCTGGCATTCACCACTTGAGAATGTCAAATGACACCATGTTTGACAAGCTTGTCCAGTCTTCGTTCCAGTATGAGTGTTTGAGGACAGTCTATATTCTGAGCCCAAGCAAAGGGAACACTTCACCACTTTTAGTCTCGCTGAAATGAAAGCCTAGTGGCTGTTATCTTGATATCTGCTGTTAGTACCGCACAAGTTGCTTGTTGTTTGTGTCTTGTTGATTAACGCTCAGGTTGCTGGGAGCCTTGGGAAGGCTGAGGGAGAAGTAGAGGTGGGATGGACAGTGGAAAGGGTGGAGCGGGTTGCCATTCACTTTGAATGACATGTTATTTGGAACATCGGCCTAGGACACAGCATGCATGAGATGACACACCCACACACACATTTACCATTGCGCAGGCAGATGACCATTGACCACACACATACACACACATGTACAGATTTTAGCACACATATTCTGTATATGCATACACTCTAAAATAATCAAAAGCACACACATTGTTTTTTACCTCCCCTTGTAAAGTTTGAGCAATTTGTTTTAAAGGGGGATAGGTTGATTTGGGCTTCAGTTCTGTGCAAAGATTGAATGCATTTACATTCAGTGGGTTAGCATGTAGCCTAGCAGATCTGTTTGTGCTCTTCCCCACTCCATTGTCATTGTCATGCCAAACATGATCATTCCACAAGGATTTGGCAAGAGACACAGAAACAGACTGGCAACCAGGCTATTTAGCACGAGACTTGTGAGAGATTTCTTACATAAAACATTTTTGTGACCAAATGTTTTTTATACATTTTCTCGTTGGTGGAGGTAGAGCTATTATATACTGTTATATACCGCCAAATGTTTTAGAGCTCTACATGGATCTACTTAAGACATGTAAATACTGTCTCTCTGTCTTCACTCTCTCTCCAGTGTCAACCTCAGTTTCTGCCTCTCGGCCAATGGGAAGCACCTCCCTGCTGATCTAGGTGAGCCCAGTGTTTTCTGTTTTGTCTACAAGGGATACAGCTTTTGTCTAAATTGACTTTTCGTAGCAGGTTTAGGGGAACTTACAGAGCAGGTTAGGAGAATTAGCTTAGCAGGTTAGGAGAATTAGGTTAAGGTTAGGAAAGGGTTAGGGGTAGCTAAAATGTAAAAAAAAACAAAAACACTTTTGATGTCAATTTGACAAAAGCTGTATTGCATCTAGACATGACTAGTGTTTTCTTTTGTAAGGACTCCACACAGCTGTTCCCTATTATCTTCCTTGGTGTGGTCGCAAATATGCCTGAACTCACTGTGGTCAATTTAGCAGTTAAGATGAAGATGAAAGGACAATCGAGGAAGTACAGGGGAAACATTGCGAGGTTTGTGTGTGCGTGTGTGTTTATGTGTGTGGGTGTGTGATTGTGTTTGTGTCTGCACTTAGGAATGGGTATTTGCAATTGTGTGTGTGTGTGTATTGTGTTAGTGTATGCATAGTAACAGTGTATGTAATTGCTTTAGTTAGCCAGCAGCATACCACCCTGCATCCCACTGCTGGCTTGGCTCTGATGCTACGCAGAGTTAGTCCAGGCCAGTCCCTGGATGGGAAACCAGATGCTGCTGGAAGTGGTGTTGGGAGTGCCAGTAGGAGGCACTATTTTCTCTGTATATCCCAGGGCATTGCCCTGTGTAGGGTGCTGTTTTTCAGATGGGTTGTTAAATGGGTGTTCTGACTCTCTGTGTTCACTAAAGATCCTATGCCACTTATCATAAGAGTAGGGGTGTTAACCCTAGTGTCCTGGCTAAATTCCCAATCTGGCCCTCATACCATCACAGTCACCTAATCATCCCCAGCTTCCAATTAGCTCAGTCATCCCCCCTCCTCTTCCCTGTAACTATTCCACAGGTTGTTGCTATAAATTAGAATGTGTTCTCACTCAAATTACCTGGTTAAATAAACAGTATGTTATAAGGGGTTTGTTTTTGTGACATGTTCTATTGTGTGTGTGTATGTTGTGCAGTTTTTATGGTGGAGGTGCAGTTGGACCATCTGGAGCAGAAACAGAGAGAGTCATCCGTGAGGAGAACTCTGTTCCTAGATAGCCATCAGCCCAGCCTGCTGGAGACCATCACCATGGCCAACGGAGGACCAACGTGTCACGACACCCGCATCTACCTGCGCGTTAGTCACTTCAAACTTCAAACACTCAGAGAGATGTTGCTGTTAAACTGCATGAGTTTATAATGTATTTTTAGTATGTCTAATAATCATTTCATAATGATAGACTAAATAGCAATCATTTGAAATGCTGATTGATACATAAAGAGCCTTATAAGCCTTGTTATAAAGCATTATACCTGCCAGCTTTAAGTCAAATGTTACCGAGTTATTCACAGACATGTTGAGAAAATCCCAGATTATAAAAACAACATTGATCCAATGAACTGTGGGTCTTCCCGACCAATCTCTCTGGACCAAAAGGTTGCACAAAAATGTTGGCTAGTTTCTTTGAATCCAGCCTTCAAAACACCAGTAACTTGAAACAGGCTGAAACATTTAATGCTACATTTGACAGTTAATCTGTTTTTGATTATAGTTTCAATAGGACTGAAAGTGAAAATGTTCCCTTGCGCTGTACATTTAGACAGACCTATAACATTATATTTACTACAACGTACATTTAGACAGATCTATAACATTATATTTACTACAGCGTACATTTAGACAGATCTATAACATTATATTTACTACAATGTACATTTAGACAGACCTATAACATTATATTTACTACAATGTACATTTAAATCTAGAGGTCCACAGAGTCTCAACCAGTTTACAATAAGTCAAATTGAAGTTCAACACACCATGAAGAAAGGTCAGTGTAAGGTCAGATTCACTTCCTCTTGAGTGTGTCGGTGATGCCTTTTGACCTTCTTTCCTCATGTGTGTTGTAGAGTGAAGGGGAGTTTCGGGATAAACTGTCCCCCATTTACATCACCCTCAACTTTAGCCTGGATCCTCTCGCTCAACTGGACCTCCATGGCCTAAAACCCATTCTAAACTACCAGACAACACATATTATAAAGCAGAAGGTATGTACTAACTACGTTATTCAATTAGGAACATTTGCAATTTCAGTTGTTATCCTGAATTGACTGAATCGAACTGGACTTGACCCCAACCATGCCAGACATCACACCTTGTAGAGCAGAGTACAATATCTGGTCACATTTACCAGACCGCATAACTAAGTTTAGAGCAGGTGCACTACGTATACCCATACTGAAACTCTAGAATACACAACCTAGAGGGACCTAGAGGGATTGTGGTCAATTTTCAATGTACAAATTATTATCATTATTTTCCGGCATTCGCTCCGACAAAAATCAGCACGAGGCTGAATCTAGTTGCCTAACCCCGCTATAGACGGTAGACTATGAACATAGTGCATACACAATTTAGTTATTGTACCAGACTTCATGACTTAACCACAAACACACAATGTGCACCTTATCTACTCCCCCCGGTATTTACATTTTGTACCAGGAAGTAGAAAGGGATAAGGTCAGAAGTGTCCATTTTGAAATAGATTTCATATGGAGGACCCCTCAGTAGTGCTGATCCCCATATGGCTAAAGGTTGGGGGTTAGTCCTTATATACTAGGCACTGAATTACAATATGTTATAGCCATAGAGTTAGATAGATGGCACACTTGCTACAAAGCCTTTTTTACTCTACTTTAGAATAGATGAAAACCTTCAATGGCACTGCCCATGCTGTCACGTAAGCGATAAGGACAAATAACGGGGGGTAGCCTTTCCGAATTGAGAGTAGAATCCTCAAGGGTGTGAGGGTGGGGAGTCACGGCTATGCGACAAAAAACAGAGGGAGAACTGACGGCTCTTTCTGGGTGGGGCGCTGAGGCTAGCCATCTGGTTGTGGTTTGTTTATGTATGTTGCCAGTGGTCTCCGCCATGTCGAGAGCCCGGCAAGGCAGACTTGGAGCACGTGTGTGTGTTTATATGTGTGTTTTTATATTTATGTGTGTGTGTGTGTGCTCCAAGCCTCTCACTATTGGCAGAGAAACCAATACAACCTAGAGTAGAGAGAACAGCTTTTGGGAACAACTTGAACTTTCCATGCTCATGTTATTACACTGAAACATTTAGCAATCTCTCTCTCTCTCTTCCTCTTCCACTTCTAAACTTGTCAAAACATGAATAAAGTTTCTTCCTCTTCTTAACGCCCTTTTTGTCCCATGGAGAGTGGGTGATGGGAAGGTGGAGGATGAAAGAGAGTGAGTGAGTGGGGGAGGGAGGAGAGCCTTTGGTGATTGTGTGACCATTACCAGACCCGTGCTTTCCTCTGTCTTGTGATGTTGTGTTGACTGACCGATTACCACATGGACTTGCATGAACGATAACATTGGAGGCTTTAAATTAGTAATCTCCATGGAGACGGAGTGAGTGACCGCCATGCCGACCCCGCACTGTCGTAGCATTCCTTTGGGGTTCTAATGTTTGCCACATGTTGCTGCTGGGATGGATGGGCTGGTAGTGTAACAATGGGTTCACAGTACACAGTTGCAATGTTGTAGGAGACTGAGAAAAAAAGGACTAGGAAAGAGAGAGAGACAGAGTGCTTAGGACCCCAATTCCTCTCCTCTCTTCCCTAAGCCGTGCAAGACTTTCCTTTTTCCTGCTATTCCTTCCTTTCCTCGTGTTGCAGTATGTCTACCTTTCTTGAACATCATTGCTCTCCTCATACCCACGAAAACAAAACTCTCCTTCTGTTCATTCTCCCCTTCTCTTATTTGCTTTCCCTTTTTCCGTCCTTCACGTATTCCCTCAGTTCTCCCCTTCATTCCCTCATTTAGGAGGTTATTCATACATCTTCATTGCAGTTGTAAATGTACCAGCAGTTGTTCAAAACAAATTCATAATTTGGTCTAAAAAATGAGATCTGATCTTCATCTAAGTCACAACAATAGACAAACAGTCTGCTTAAACAAATTATTGTATTTTTCTTGTCTATATTGAATACATAATTTAAACATTCACAGTGTAGGTTGGAAAAAGTATGTGAACCCCTAGGCTAATGACTTCACTAAAAGCTAATTGGAGTCAGGAGTCAGCTAACCTGGAGTCAAATCAATGAGACGAGATTGGAGATGTTGGTTAGTGCTGCCTTGCCCTATAAAAAACACTCACAAAATTTGAGTTTGCTATTCATAAGAAGCATTGCCTGATGTGAACCATGCCTCAAACAAAAGAGATCTCAGAAGACCTAAGAATTGTTGACCTGCATAAAGCTGGAAAGGGTTACAAAAGTTTTTCTAAAAGCCTTGATGTTCATCAGGCCACGGTAAGACAAAATGTCTATAAATGGAGAAAGTTCAGCACTGTTGCTACTTTCCCTAGGAGTGGTCATCCTGCACATATGACTGCAAGAGCACAGCGCAGAATGCTCAATGAGGTTAAGAAGAATCCTAGAGTGTCAGCTAAAGACTTACAGAAATCTCTGGGACATGCTAACATCTCTGTTGACCAGTCTACGATACGTAAAACACTAAACAAGAATGGTGTTCATGGGAGTACACTACAGAAGAAGCCACTGCTGTCCAAAAAAAACATTGCTGCACATCTGAAGTTCGCAAAAGAGCATCCGGATGTCCTACAGCGCTTCTGGAAACATATTCAGTGGACAAATGATACTAAAGTTCAGTTGTTTGGAAGGAAGGAACATAGAACACTGTGTGAAGAAAAAGAGGCACAGCACACCAACATCAAAACCTCATCCCAATTGTAAAGTCTGGTGAAGGGAGCATCACGGTTTGGAGCTGCTTTGCTGCTATCATCGACGGAAAAATGAATTCCCCAGTTTATCAAGACATTTTGCAGGAGAATGTAAGGCTACCTGTCCCCCATTTGAAGCTCAACAGAAGTTGGGTGATGCAACAGGACAATGAACCAAAACACAGAAGTAAATCAACAACAGAATGGCTTCAACAGAAGAAAATACGCCTTCTGGAGTGGCCCAATCAGAGTCCTGACCTCAACCCGACTGAGATGCTGTGGCATGACCTCAAGAGAGCGGCTCACAGACATCCCAATAATATTCCTGAACTGACACAGTTTTGTAAAGACAAATGGTCCAAAACTCCTCCTGACTGTTGTGCAGGTCTGATCCTCAACTACAGAAAACATTTGGTTGAGGTTATTGCTGCCAGAGGGTCAACCAGTTTATTAAATCCAAGGGTTCACATACCTTTCCCACCCTGCACTGTGAATGTTTACACGGTGTGTTCAATAAAGACATGAAAACATATAATTGTTTGTGTGTTATTAGTTTAGGCAGACTGTGTTTGTCTATTGTTGTGACTTAGATGACGATCAGATCACATTTTTTATTTGAAAAATATAAATCTCTCTCCATCCCTCTGTTCTGCAGGCCCAAATTCAGCTGGACTGTGGGGAGGACAACATCTGTGTTCCTGACCTCAAACTGGCCGTTTATGGGTGAGCTGAAGTCCCCTCTCCGTTACCTGAGACCAGGGCATTATACCGGAATGGCCTCCTTTGCTATTCTCCCCTCTCCCTCGTGACCCATGATATGTGAAAGGACTCAGCAGGTCTCCAGCACATAAAAGGTCAACTCCAGTGCAGAAAGTATTTTTTTCATGCCACATAAATGACATAAATAGCATATTACATGGACAAATGATACACAGGAGTACCCTATGATATGCTTGTTTGTTTATCTGGAATTCATTTAAAGTAGCACCACTGGGCACCATGTGGTACCAGGTTGTTGTCATTTTTTTGTGTATTCTTCTAAAGCAAGTAACTTTGAACACATAGCCACAGGAACATATACAAAAGTATGTGGATACCCTTCAAATGACTGGATTTGGCTATTTCAGACACACCTGTTGCTGACAGGTGTATAAAACAGAGCACACAGCCATGCAATCTCCATAGACAAACACTGGCAGTAGAATGGCCTTACTGACGAGATCAGTGACATTCAACGTGGCACCGTCATAGGATGCCACCTTTCCAACAAGTCAGTTGGTCAAATTTCTGCCCTGCTAGAGCTTCCCCGGTCAACTGTAAGTGCTGTTATTGGGAAGTGGAAACATCTAGGAGCAACAACGGCTCAGCTGCGAAGTGGTAGGCCACACAAGCTCACAGAACGAGACCGCCGAGTGCTGAAGCACGTTGAGCGTTCCAAACTTCCTCTGGAAGCAACGTCAACATAGTAACTGTTTGTTGGGAGCTTCATGAAATGGGTTTCTATAGCTGAGCAGCCACACACAAGCATAAGGTCCCCAATGTGCAATGCCAAGCGTCGTCTGGAGTGGGGTAAAGCTTGCCTCTATTGGATTCTGGAGCAGTGGAAACGCGTTCTCTGGAGAGATGAATCTCACTTCACCATCTGGGAAGTCCGACAGACGAATCTGGGTTTGGCGAATGCCAGGAGAATGCTACCTGCCCGAATGCATAGTGACAACTTTAATGTTTGGTGGAGGAGGAATAATGGTCTGGGGCTGTTTTTCATGGTTCGGGCTATGCCCCTTAGTTCCAATAAAGAGAAATCTTAGAGCTACAGAATACAATGACATTCTAGACGATTCTGTGCTTCCAACTTTGTGGTAACAGTTTGGGAAAGGCCCTTTCCTGTTTCAGCATGACAATGCCTCCATGCACAAAGTGAGGTCCATGCAGAAATGGTTTGTCGAGATTGGTGTGGAAGAACTTGACTGGCCTGCACAGAGCCCTGACCCTCAACACCATCGAACACCTTTGGGATGAATTGGAACGCCGTCTGCGACCCAGGTCTAATCATCGATCATCAATGCCCAACCTCACTAATGCTCTTGAGGCTGAATGGAAGCATGTCACCGCAGCAATGTTCCAACATCAAGTAGAAAGCCTTTCCAGAAGAGTGGAGGCTGCATATGGGGGACCAACTCCATATTAATGCCCATGATTTTAAAATACGATGTTTGACGAGCAGGTGTCCACATACTTTTGGTCATGTAGTGTAGTTATTCACATGAAATAAATTGAGGTCCAAAGATGAAAATATGATCATAAACCAGGAGTATATTGATTCATCTAGATTCTCAGAATATCCCTGTGCTCTAGTCAGACACCATAATCCTATCCAAAAGTCAGTCTAAGCTCCCTGATACATGTACTGTAAAAACAATAATCATTCAACTATTAACTTAGATAATATAATTTTTTGAAGGGACTTCCATAACATATACTTTTGGTCATGTAGCATGTGTTTACACACCTTGATTGCAGAAACGCTTTTCTTTTCTCAGGAGAGTAACAAAATGGTTTGTGTCCTCTTGGTCATGGTTATTAATGGTTGATCATTGTTGTTTGAGTGTTGGACAACAGGAGAATATGTTGCATTTTAGGCTGATTGGAACAACTGGGACAATTCACAAAACAAGTTCAAGCTTTTTCTTTGCTCTCACTTGTAGTAGTTTGTTTCACGACTACCGGCACAATTCAATCATGTTAAGAGTTTCCCATGAAAAACTGGAATGTTTGTTTTCAGTTTCCACGAGACCAAATCACTCAGTCACTCAGAAAATAAAATATGATTCAGCACTTTCACTCTGCAGCTTCGACGACCTCATTGAAATGTAATACGCAGCTTGTTTTTTAGGCCTTAAATTGTTTACTTCCTGAGAAATCCCATGCAGAAGGATGTTTTGTGTTCACAACCTTGAGGCCCGTCACGGAGATAAAAGTACCAGTAGTACTTTGTTGTTCCACACAAAGTACTACCACACAAAGTACTACTGGTACTTTGTGTGGTACATCCTCTGGCTTCAATTAAACATTGAACTATTTGATTGTACACATGATTATATTTCATGTACATGTTTTCCTATATAACATCTTAAAATCTTTGAATCAAATCAAATGCGACTTACAACCCCATCTCTCCCCACCACCTCAAAGCTCCCTTCCTCTCTCGCAGTCGGCACTACGGTGTTTGTGATAGACTATCCATGGTGTCGCTTCCACTGCGCTTCGTCAAACTGGCCTGGCCATAATTGGAATCATCTGAGTGGTCCTGGTGCAGAGCATGGTGTCATTGTGTCTGTACCTCGAGTGGACAGAGGGTGGGGGATAAGAGGAAGGGGTCAGGCCAAGGGATCGACCCTCAACATCTGTACTTGGCTCTAGCTCTTTCTGCTCAATAGACAGCATGAATGTATTACTACATTTGGAAGTATGGGGGCGGGAGTGGTGTGAAGTGGATTTATCACTACACAGGAAGTGCTTTACACAGGGGTGTCAGTGTGAGTTCATATGTTGTTGGTGGGGGCTGGTTTTTATTTAACCTTTATTTAACTAGGCAAGTCAGTTAAGAACAAGTTCTTATTTATAGTGATGGCCTACTTTTTTTATTTATTTTTTATTTCACCTTTATTTAACCAGGTAGGCCAGTTGAAAACAAGTTCTCATTTACAACTGCGATCTGGCCAAAATAGAGCAAAGCAGTGCGACAAAAACAACACAGTTACACATGGAATTAACAAACGTACAGTCAATAACAAAATGTTAAAATCTGTATACAGTGTGAGCAAATGAAGTAAGGAGGTAAGGCAATAAATTGGCCAATAGTGGCAAAGTAATGACAATTTAGCAATTTACACTGGAGTGATAGATGTGCAGATGAGGATGTGCAAGTAGAAATACTGGTGTGCAAAAGAGTAGAAAAACAAATATGGGGGGGGGGACGTGAGTCTGGAAGGAGAGTTTACAGTCTAACCAGACACCTAGGTATTTGTAGTTGTCCACATATTCTAAGTCAGAACCGTCCAGAGTAGTGATGCTTAGGTCGGGCGGGCAGGTACAGGCAGAGATCGGTTGAAGATTTTACTAGCATTTAAGAGCAGTTGGAGGCCACTGAAGGAGTGTTGTATGGCGTTGAAGCTCATTTGGAGGTTTGTTAGCACAGTGTCCAAAGAAGGGCCAGAAGTATACAGAATGGTGTCGTCTGCGTAGAGGTGGATCAAAGAATCACCCGCAGCAAGAGCGACATCATTGATATATACAAAGAAAAGAGTCAGCCTGAGAAGTGAACCCTGTGGCACCCTGTGGCATAGAGACTACCAGAGGTCCAGACAACAGGCCCTCCAATTTGACACACTGAACTCTATCTGAGAAGTAGTTAGTGAACCAGGCGAGGCAATCATTAGAGAAACCAAGGCTGTTTAGTCTGCCGTTAAGAATACGGTGATTGACAGAGTTGAAAGCCTTGGCCAGGTCAATGAAGGCGGAAGTACTGTCTTTTGTTTCAATTCAAACCAGGGTTCAACTAAAAATAAACAATACATATAGGCCAGGGGTTTCAAGCTCTGGTTGATTTGAAATGTCATCTTCAAGTTGATCATTAATATGTTGGATTCATGTCTCCATCTCAACCAAAAATCTAAGTTAAAGAATAGGACTAAATCAAATCAAACTTTAAATGCACTTTAAATAAAGTTTGATTTGATTTAATCTTATTGTTTGACTTTGATTATTGGTTGAGATGGAGATGTGAATCCAATATACCAGTTATTAATTCGTAGACAAACTGGAATTAAAGCCAGACTAAGTCAGTGGCGCAAAATATGTTGATATTTGGTTGTGTTGACAACCAAACATAATTCAACATAACTTCTGCAACTAAAGCATTACGTCTCCAACATTACGTCTCCAACATTACGTCTCCAACATTACGTCTCCAACATTACGTCTCCAACTAAAGCATTACGTCTCCAACATTACGTCTCCAACATTACGTCTCCAACTAAAGCATTACGTCTCCAACATTACGTCTCCAACTAAAGCATTACGTCTCCAACATTACGTCTCCAACTAAAGCATTACGTCTCCAACATTACGTCTCCAACATTACGTCTCCAACTAAAGCATTACGTCTCCAACTAAAGCATTACGTCTCCAACTAAAGCATTACGTCTCCAACATTACGTCTCCAACTAAAGCATTACGTCTCCAACATTACGTCTCCAACATTACGTCTCCAACATTACGTCTCCAACTAAAGCATTACGTCTCCAACTAAAGCATTACGTCTCCAACATTACGTCTCCAACATTACGTCTCCAACATTACGTCTCCAACTAAAGCATTACGTCTCCAACATTACGTCTCCAACATTACGTCTCCAACATTACGTCTCCAACATTACGTCTCCAACTAAAGCATTACGTCTCCAACTAAAGCATTACGTCTCCAACATTACGTCTCCAACTAAAGCATTACGTCTCCAACATTACGTCTCCAACATTACGTCTCCAACATTACGTCTCCAACTAAAGCATTACGTCTCCAACTAAAGCATTACGTCTCCAACATTACGTCTCCAACATTACGTCTCCAACTAAAGCATTACGTCTCCAACATTACGTCTCCAACATTACGTCTCCAACATTACGTCTCCAACTAAAGCATTACGTCTCCAACTAAAGCATTACGTCTCCAACATTACGTCTCCAACTAAAGCATTACGTCTCCAACATTACGTCTCCAACATTACGTCTCCAACATTACGTCTCCAACATTACGTCTCCAACTAAAGCATTACGTCTCCAACATTACGTCTCCAACATTACGTCTCCAACATTACGTCTCCAACTAAAGCATTACGTCTCCAACTAAAACATTACGTCTCCAACTAAAGCATTACGTCTCCAACATTACGTCTCCAACTAAAGCATTACGTCTCCAACATTACGTCTCCAACTAAAGCATTACGTCTCCAACATTACGTCTCCAACTAAAGCATTACGTCTCCAACTAAAGCATTACGTCTCCAACTAAAGCATTACGTCTCCAACATTACGTCTCCAACTAAAGCATTACGTCTCCAACATTACGTCTCCAACATTACGTCTCCAACTAAAGCATTACGTCTCCAACTAAAGCATTACGTCTCCAACTAAAGCATTACGTCTCCAACTAAAGCATTACGTCTCCAACATTACGTCTCCAACTAAAGCATTACGTCTCCAACATTACGTCTCCAACATTACGTCTCCAACATTACGTCTCCAACTAAAGCATTACGTCTCCAACTAAAGCATTACGTCTCCAACATTACGTCTCCAACTAAAGCATTACGTCTCCAACATTACGTCTCCAACATTACGTCTCCATCATTACGTCTCCAACTAAAGCATTACGTCTCCAACTAAAGCATTACGTCTCCAACATTACGTCTCCAACATTACGTCTCCAACATTACGTCTCCAACTAAAGCATTACGTCTCCAACATTACGTCTCCAACATTACGTCTCCAACATTACGTCTCCAACTAAAGCATTACGTCTCCAACTAAAGCATTACGTCTCCAACATTACGTCTCCAACTAAAGCATTACGTCTCCAACATTACGTCTCCAACATTACGTCTCCAACATTACGTCTCCAACTAAAGCATTACGTCTCCAACTAAAGCATTACGTCTCCAACATTATGTCTCCAACATTACGTCTCCAACATTACATCTCCAACTAAAGCATTACGTCTCCAACATTACGTCTCCAACATTACGTCTCCAACATTACGTCTCCAACTAAAGCATTACGTCTCCAACTAAAGCATTACGTCTCCAACATTACGTCTCCAACTAAAGCATTACGTCTCCAACATTACGTCTCCAACATTACGTCTCCAACATTACGTCTCCAACATTACGTCTCCAACATTACGTCTCCAACTAAAGCATTACGTCTCCAACATTACGTCTCCAACATTACGTCTCCAACTAAAGCATTACGTCTCCAACTAAAGCATTACGTCTCCAACTAAAGCATTACGTCTCCAACTAAAGCATTACGTCTCCAACATTACGTCTCCAACTAAAGCATTACGTCTCCAACATTACGTCTCCAACTAAAGCATTACGTCTCCAACTAAAGCATTACGTCTCCAACTAAAGCATTACGTCTCCAACATTACGTCTCCAACTAAAGCATTACGTCTCCAACATTACGTCTCCAACATTACGTCTCCAACTAAAGCATTACGTCTCCAACTAAAGCATTACGTCTCCAACATTACGTCTCCAACATTACGTCTCCAACATTACGTCTCCAACTAAAGCATTACGTCTCCAACTAAAGCATTACGTCTCCAACTAAAGCATTACGTCTCCAACATTACGACTCCAACTAAAGCGTTACGTCTCCAACATTACGTCTCCAACTAAAGCATTACGTCTCCAACATTACGTCTCCAACTAAAGCATTACGTCTCCAACATTACGTCTCCAACTAAAGCAAAAATAGAAGTTAAAGAATAGGATTAAGTCAGTGGCTCAGATTAAACTATCAAAGCATGAGATATTTGGTTGCGTTGTCAACCAAACAAAATTCAATATTACTTTTGTATTACAGTAAATAGCCTAAATGTATCTTACAAACTAATATAACAGTATTTATTCAACCTTAAAATGAGTAACACATCCATGGCCACATTTTGAAGATAGGCTACTGTAACTATACATGTCTTCTTATGTAGTCATAGAATGCATTCATGTTAAAGATGCATAGCATAGAAAGGCTGCAGCTCTGTGGAGATCTTCACAATTGCTATAATAATCTGTGCAGAATCTCGAACAGCATTGATCCCTTGCACTATGTTCTCAACAGCAATCCAGGTCCTTTGGTTCTGCTATTAGATGAAGAACAGTGATAACACATTAAGTTGTTGTATAAATACATCATATCTGACATTCTACTCCTATTTAAACTTTTCTATGCTTTTAAATGGTTGAAAGCGCAGTGACAACACATTGGGAATTCAACAAACGTCTGGCTGTATTTTTGAGTGGGTGAATAAAGGCTGAAATCTCATGGGGCAGCAGGGTAGCCTAGTGGTTAAAGCGTTGGACTAGTAATTGAAAGGTTGCAAGTTCATATCCCTGAGCTGACAAGGTACAAATCTGTCGTTCTGCCCCTGAACAGGCAGTTAACCCACTGTTCCTAGGCCGTCATTGAAAATAAGAATTTGTTCTTAACTGACTTGCCTAGTTAAATAAAGGTATACATTTTTTTTTTGATTAACATCTCAACCAAATATTACCCACATTTCCATGTTGAAATGACTCAGTGTGACCAGTGGGAACACACTTATGAAGATAATGAGCAGATAATGAGCATTGACTGTAGGATACACACGTATGGTTACCACCACCGTAGGAAAACGTAGGATGCTTGGAGACAAGACAACGTTGTGTGGTGGTTGTTTGCGGGTTAATGCTTTTTTCCTCCACTGATATTGTTACAGACAATGTCCAGCAGCTCCCTAGCAGACCTTTAATTGCTCTTGAAACATGAAAGGAGATTATTTACTAATTTATGTTCATCATATGTAAACAATGCAACAACAAAAAACAATGCAGATTTTTTATATTGTGTTATTGACTGTACGTTTGTTTATGTGTAACTGTTTGATTTTGTCACACTGCTTTGCTTTATCTTGGCCAGGTAGCAGTTGTAAATGAGAACTTGTTCTCAACTGGCCTACCTGGTTAAATAAAGGTGAAATAAAAAATAAAATGCAAATTCCATGAGAGACAAACCATCTGCAACAGGTCTCGTCGTGTTTGGGGGAAAAAATAACTTGTTTTACGTTGTTGTTGTATTTTCTTGTGGTTTCCTTAGCGATAGGACAGAGGTGTATCTTGGCGACGAGAACTCCCTGACCCTGACCTTCAATGCCAGGAACGAGGGAGAGGGCGGGGCCTACGAGGCAGAGCTTTACGTGGTACTGCCCGCGGAGGCTGACTACAGTGGTATTGCCCGCAACAATGCGGTGAGGGAGCAACCATCTGTCCTGTCCCTCTTATGTTATGGCTAATGTTCATAATATGTTTCTAATGGAAATGGCAGTGGTAAAATAATAAAGATACATATGCTAATCCACATAACAATAATTGAACTAATACCAATATAGTGTTGATACTAATGATAGCCTGATGCCTAAAACAATGGTTATGATCTAAACGTTTTGAGAAAACGTGGAAATGCTGTGAAGTAAATTGCTGTCTTTGTCTCTCTCGCCATAATTCTGCTCGTACTGTATCTCATATGCAGAGTCTGACTCAGCTGACCTGTAGCTACGAGGCAGAGAATCAGACCCGCTCTCTGGTCTGTGACCTGGGCAACCCTATGAAGTCTGGGACAAGTGTGAGTGGATCTTCATGGACTAACTGTTTCTTAAATTCAAATTGAGCTTTATTGTCACAAAAGGAACTATTCAATATTGCCGCGGCAGTATGGTATTTCTGTCCGTCTGATTGTGAGTTTTTGTATGTCTTTGCAATTCTGCGTCTTTACAACTGATGCTGCGTGCTCCAGATTGATCCAGGGTCTGTTAATGACTGTTTGTGTGTTTGACGGACTGCCTTGCTGACAGATCTGAGGTAGCTTTATCTCTAGTGTCTGATCGCCTGTCTTTTCTATGGATCTTCACAGTTGTGGGCAGGCCTCCGCTTCACTGTGCCTCGACTGAAGGACACTCACAATACAGTACAGTTTGAGCTCCAGATACGCAGGTAAGTCGCAGTTGCAGCTTCAGCACAGAAAGTGTATAAATTACTTTGTATTTTTTGAATGTATTCATATTTAGCTGAATGTGAGTGATACATTCTTTTTTTACCCTTTCAAATGTGTTTTGTTAAAAAAGTACCTAAATCCTTCTAAATTTTTAACCTTTATTTAACCAGGCAAGTCAGTTAAGAACAAATTCTTATTTTCAATGACGGCCTAGGAACAGTGGGTTAACTGCCTGTTCAGGGGCAGAACGACAGATTTGTACCATGTCAGCTTGGGGGTTTGAACCTTCCGGTTACTAGTCCAACACTCTAACCACTAGGCTACCCTAGCTACCCTCAATACTTCCATACTTATGACCTTGAGCTAAGGTTAGGGTTAGTGGATAGTTAGTTCAAGTGTTGTCGACAGTTAGGCGAACATCTACAAACCATCTACAGTATTTGGCACAATCCAAATTAAGTGTTGCACTTGTCTGTTCTTTCTCCAATCAGTAAAAATGAGAATAAATCCCAGAGTGATGATGAGCTCTTTCATCTGGAGGTGGCTGTGGTTGCTGATGTTATCCTACAGGGGTGAGTCATCATGGCTGGATGGACGAACGAACAAACAAGCTAATGACTGAATGCTCTCCATCACCATCACTAATAAACATACTCTCTGTTTAGCTACACTCAAAGTGACTGGGTACCAATATATTGCAACTCAACAGCCCCAGCGACATTGTAAAATATCTTTCTTTATAAACTGGGCGGTTCGAGCGCTAAGTGCTGATTGGCTGACAGCCATGGTATATCAGACTGTATACCACAGCTATGACAAAACATTTATTTCTACTGCTCAAATTACGTTGGTAACCAGTTTATAATAGCAATAAGGCACCTTGGGGGTTTGTGGTATATGGCCAATATACAACGGCTAAGGGCTGTATCCAGGCACTCCGCGTTGCGTCGTGCTTAAGAACAGCCCTTAACCGTGGTATATTGGCAATATACCACACTCCCTCGGGCCTTATTGCTTGAGTACCACATTCTGTTGGGTATGTCTACTGCATCCACTCCTACTCGTTTATCCTCTTTTCCAACTTGTATCTTTCTCCTTTTCTCGATTGAAGCGTTTCTCGTCCGGACAAGCTCCTCTTCCCTCCCCCGAACTGGAGGATGAGCCACAGCCTACAAGAGGAGCAGGATGTTGGGCCTGAGATCCAGCATGTGTACGAGGTACTCAACGTGTGCCACGATTTACTCAGTGTGTGCCACGAGAGTTGATTTTGTGTTGTGTTTATTTTTATTAAGTGGAGTCAAATAGGGATGGGTTGTTGAACAAATGCTTATCTTCTTAGCTTCCTGGTACAGTATGCTGACTTGGGTTCTCTCTCTCTCTCTCTTCCTCACTCTCTCCTCCTCTGTCTCTTCTTCTCTCTCTCTTCCTCTTTCACTCTCTCTCTCTGTCTCTCTCTCTTTCAGTTGGTGAACAACGGGCCCAGTATGATCAGTCAGTCAGTGCTGGAGCTGCGCTGCCCTCTGAAATCTCAGGGTCACGACCTTTTGTACCCTCTGGAGGTCATCACTCAGGGACCACTCGACTGCAGCTCCAACCACACCCTCAATGCACTGAAGCTCAAGGTGAGGGACAGACTTACACACATACATACAAAAGGACCTGCTTATATTATACTTCCACAAGCACTCATCCCAGATACTGTATACATTCACGCCCACCCCTGATACCTTGTCTTTTACTTTGTGTAGTGTCATATCATTCACACTATTTATACCAAGGATATGCAGTGGTCCAGTGGTACCCAGATAACTAGTCTGTGTGTGTTGCCAGCTCCAGCCTCCTACAACAGAGCAGCCACCCTCACCACTGACAGCCAGCCCTGAACACCACGTCCAGAGGAGAGAGGTCTACAGGGATCCTCTGGATGAACAAGGAAACCTGGTGAGATAACCTGGTGTGTGTCTGTGTTTTGGGGAAGGGGGTTGGTGGGGTTCTACAGTCACCTCTGGTACGTGCAGTGTGATGTGTGATGTTGTTGGCATGTATTTTGAGAGCAATTAATGCTGAAACCGATAAAGACCGATAAAAAAACAGAACTAGCTACAGATTCTTCAAATGGAAACATGACTATGCACGCACACACACAGCCATCCACTGACAGGACTAACCCCACTCTCAGTCCCTACAGTGTTATAAAGCTAGCCAGTAGTGCCTCCTGAGAGCTGTTCTTCTGATCCCCCATATGAAGACCGGGAGATGTTTTCCCTTATTTTTTCCTTTATTTTTCTCTCACGTGATAACCCCCCCCCCACCCCACCACATACTCGTCTTGTTTAGGGGTTCGACATGCCTAACCCATGTGGCGTCAACACTGACACACGGCCGCAGAGGTCTATTGACTCTGAAAACAGTAAAACAGCAGATAGCTGCTGTTAAATGAAGTCACTTGGCACTTGGTCCGGGAGCAGAGAAGCTAGAGAGTATAGTGGTGATAATGAGGTGTCTTATGGGAGTTTATTGGCCTGCCTAACCTCTTCTCTTCCTGAAGTCATTGTCTATTATTCTTTTGTATTTATGTTCGTAGTTTTTCATCGTAAATGAAGTCTCTCTTTTTGAGTCAAGGATTTCGTTTCATGTCCTAACGATAACCTCATGAGCTGAATTACAACAGAAAGAAACATGAAAATCCATCCATTGTTTCCCCTAATACCGCAAAACACAAACCAAAGGGAAATTATTTTATTGTGAAAGGAGATGAGGATATCTATCATAATAAGCTCTGATCATAATTATACGTTGTAGAGAATTCATTTTATGTTAAATAAATGTCTCCCGCTCTTTGTTTTTGTCCTCTTACATTCTCCACCCGATTATTCATTCCTCCTTTCAAAAACTAATGACCACAGAACAATTAATAACCATGGCTCCTCATTTTACACCAAGGCAACAAAACTACAAACTAGTGTCATTCCCTTTCATTAAAAGCAATGGGAATCTCTCTCTACCAAAACCTAAAAGTTAACTATCCAGTGTCTCCAGATTTCTACGAAACATTACCTATAATTAATTACAATTATGAGTTATATACTTTTACTTTATTTATTTTTAGGTATGTTAAAAAGCAGCTTTTCTGTGTTGTAATGGTGTGGGTGTACCCCAACAACAGAATGGTGTGGGTGTACCCCAACAACAGAATGGTGTGGGTGTACCCCAACAACAGAATGGTGTGGGTGTACCCCAACAACAGAATGGTGTGGGTGTACCCCAACAACAGAATGGTGTGGGTGTACCCCAACAACAGAATGGTGTGTACGTACCCCAACAACAGAATGGTGTGGGTGTACCCCAACAACAGAATGGTGTGTACGTACCCCAACAACAGAATGGTGTGGGCGTATAGCGGTTATTAAAAATATTCAGCACACTGATTGACCAGCTCAGCCAATGAGGCAGAATGACATCATTCTCTATGAGGAAATAGCAAGCATTTTTTTAAATGGTCTGTTTGCAAAACAGGTTTAAGGTGGGGTTTTCTAAGTGTTTTTTTCTCCAATTTATATATTATATTTACAAATACGAGTAGAAGACGAGTCAACATTTTTTGGGTATGAGTTAACAGAATATTAACTTTTAAAAGTACGATTTTCCCTGGACAGTTACTTTAAAGATACATTATGGAAGTTGAGTTACTAATTGTTTACCTCCAATTTGGTCTTGAATGATACCCCAGAATAAAAACTTCTGTATAGCCTCTTGTACTGCTCACAATCACAGGCTGTTAGCTGGAACTGTTTGTGAGACTGATTAACTGTAATGCACTGGTGGTCTGTATTGATGACTGCGTTCCTTCCTCCATAGTCGTGTTCTACCGCTGAGTGCTGGAGGCTGCGCTGTCATGTGGGGTTACTGGAGAGAGGAAACAGTGTCATTCTGACCGTCCGCTCACGCATCTGGCCTGAGGCCTTCCTTGAGGTGAGAGAGCGTGACTGTAGTTTGTTCTGCTGTCATGTCCTGTATTCTCCTTCTCCTCATATTAAATGGTCATTTGAATAGCACATGTACTGTATATTCTGTTATGTAGATCAAATGTGATTGAATTTGGTATTAACAATCCTTATGATGATGTAGTATTAGTACTATAATACTACTGCTATTATTAGTAGTACAACAAAAAAATTATGAAAGAGATACAGATAAATGTAGGTCGCAAGTCTGTGGTACAATGCCGCCCTCTCCTGGTAATGAACTTTTACAGCGAAAGATATTTGGTTTTTGGTACACACTTAAGCAATATATTTAAAATGATTTATTCAACTCATTCTTTCTTTGGACAAATGCTGCAGAGGGCATACAAGCAGTATGTGCTGGAGTGTTCTGTGGAGTACGGAGTCGAGAAGATGCCCTATTCCATCGCTCCCAAACTCAAACCCAGTGGATCCAAGAAGGCAAGCGCTGTTTTATTCTCCCCTTTATTTAATCATGTGTTCATTGACCTTTATGGATGCTTTAGGCCCGTCCTGTCTGTGTGATTTGGGATATCGTTTGAAAATGTGCACACAAAACATTCAAAAACCTTTATGAGTAATGTCACGTTTAGATTTTAAATCAACTATTTTTTTCAAGTGACTTCTCATTTCCCCATGGTAACAACATGTTTTTGTGTTGCAGGTCCTGACTCCAGTGATGTGGAACAAGCCAGACAGCCAGTACATGGTACCACTGTGGATCATCATTCTAGCCATACTGGCTGGATTGCTGCTGCTCACACTGGTCATATATGTACTCTACAAGGTAAAGGTGGCCACGTGAAGGACAAACTTAGCACACTAAATTACAAGCATGTAATGTCATAATGCTTGTTAACTGTTTATGTTTGAGAATCTGTCATATAACCAGATGATGTCTAGGTATATCACATTTTGGTTGTTATATGGTCAGGCAACTACATTACAATCTATCTTTTTTTACTTTGTTTTACAACCAGTATACAACCTGACCATGATACCACCAGTTGTAGGTGGTAGCATAAAATGGTATCTAAAAACTATTAGATAAGATCAAGTGTTTCAAATTTGACTGTCTTGAAAGTGGATGTTGGTAGCAAATAACGGTGAACTACAAACTGACTAAACTGTCTGGTGCAATGAGGACTATTCATGTAATTATTACCTTATTACCTAAGTCTCCTTTCTCTTTCAATCATTCCAGTTGGGCTTCTTCAAACGATCCAATCTTTATGGTACAGCCATGGAGAAAGCTCAACTCAAACCACAGGCTTCTTCTGAGGCCTAAACGATGGACCATCCCAGACGTCGTTTTGAAAACTGGAAAGGCATTGCATAGGACTTAACTCTAAACAAACCACAGAATACTCACGTATGAAAGGAAGTCCATCCATAGGATGAGTACCACTGGGACCTCAATGGCATTCAGCCTTCTACTGCACTGAAATGCTGAAGCAGGCAAACCCACAATGAGATGTCTGGGCTGCATTATAATAGAGCTATCCTGAAAACGGGCAAATTTTGCGTACGGTTGCATAGACAATAATGTCTTTAAAATCCAGCTTTTTGCTTTTATGTGGGGAAATATCCATCAAAGTAGCAACCCTGGCTGAGGCAATGGAGCATTTATTCAATTGTTTGAGTCACCAAATATGTCTTTACCTATGAGGTGAGAATGTTGGGGAAGGTGTGCTATTGAACGATAACAGCCAAAGTCCTCTGAATGCTAGGAGCAGAAATAGACTCATAAAGTATATCAGTCAATTTAACATTTGTTTTCTCAATGTCACAAAAACACATTGATGCTGTTTGCTACTCCAACTGGCCTTACTTTGTCCCGAAATAGACCATCCCTGACCCTGATGGCAAGTTAACATTGCCCACCGTCTGCAAACAGGTGTTACTACTACTAATGGGTGTGTGTCGACCATCAGTTAGTCAGGGTCATTGCGCTGTTGTACAGCTGGCAGTATATCCCCATATCTGCCAACACAAGTGCGATTTCAGATTTTCTACAGTGTAGTGCTGCCTCACAGCCACCAGTTTTACGATGAGGGCTTGCTAGCTGGAGAGAGGTCCGAGATTCTTTAAGAGGAAACGCACCTGGCCTTTCTGCTTTAACATACGATCTGTCATGTTCTTTCTGATCCATTTTGTTACTATGCAACTTGACCACATTTGTAAATACAGTGCTAGAAGCTTTTAGATAATTATTACAGTTGAAGGATATAACCTCACATCCCCTAATCACTATTTATAACACGTTTTTGTGCATTCAACCAAATGAATTTGATCATACTTAAGGATATTTTTTCTTTGTTATGAGCGGATGTATATTTCAAAGTAGTACATTTATAATTTTGTGAAGAGTATATCAAACTGCATTGGAAATATGTTTTTCTGTGAAATAATTCCCTCCCATGTTGGGAGCTGCCATGGCTTTTTCATGTTGTTTTGCTGTTGACGACTAAAATTAAATTACCATTTTATTTTACTCTATCCAAATACAGATGCCATATTTAATTTGTTGCAGTAATTTTTATGCACAGCAGGAAATGCAAAAGGCTTCTAAAGTTTGTAATTTCCACTTTTAATAACGTAATTTGCCCTAACTGAAAATGTATCAACCCCTACAAAAAAAATGCCCTTAATTATAATCCACATAATTATAATTAATTTCCTGTTGCTGGAATTGGAATAGTTGTTGATAATTTTGCAAATGCTATTGTATATAGGCCTAAATAGCATAATTGATAATATATGAGTGACAACATTAAACCTAACCTTTGGAATGACTTTGCTAGTAACAGTGACTCTATTTAGCTTTAAAGTGGAGAACTTTCAACAATCATTCTCACGGGAGTGTAATGCCTGCTCCCGCTCTTCCCCTCGGGGGCGCCAGGCTGCCCTGCATTACGCACTCCTGCCGCCATCATTACGCACACCTGCCTTCCCTCGTCACAGGCATCAGCGAATTATTGGACTTCCCTGGACTCAATCACCTGTTTATTACCTCTCCTATATGTGTCAGTTCCCCAGCTCTGTTCAACACTGCTGCATTGATTGTCTTACGTCTGTGTTTTGCCCAGTTCTGACGCTGTTCCTATTCTGTTTTCATGTCTGTTCCGATTAAATGTTGACTCCTCGTACCTGCTTCTCTTCTCCAGTGTCATTCCTAACAGCAGCCATCAAATTAAGCATCTGGGACTGCTGGCGGTTCGGTTGGTGGTGACGTCGGGTCCAGGGGCTGCTGCCGATGGAACTGGGGGTTCCTTAGCTGGATCGTCGGGCTTCCATGCCCTAGCCGACTCGAGAGGTTCCCTTGCCCCAGTTGGCTCGGAAGATGACCATCCCACGTCAGGCCTCAGCCGGATCGTCAGGTTTTTACGCACAGCCAGCTCCTCAGGCTGCTACATCTCAGCTGGATTATCGGGCTCCCACGCCTCAGCAGGATCAACAGGCTTTCACGCCTCAGCTGGATCGTCAGGCTCCTATGCCTTACCCGGCTCTCCAGACTCCCACGCCTCTGTCGGTTCGACGGTATATTACACCCAGTCGGCTTGTCCAGCGCCGTGCCTCGGCCGGCCCGTCAGGCTCGCCCAGGTGGGACGCGGGGTGGAGCCCCTGGGGGCTACTGCTCTTCCCCCCTGAAGTTCAATGGCGCCAGTCTGCCCTGCATTACACACTCCTGCCACCATCATTACACACACCTGCCTTCCCTCGTCACAGGCATCAGCGAACTATTGGACTCCCCTGGACTCAATCACCTGTTTATTACCTCCCCTATATGTGTCAGTTCCCCAGCTCTTTTCCCGCTGCTGCATTGATTGTCTTACGTCTGTGTTTTACCCAGTTCTGACGCTGTTCCTGTCCTGTTTTCATGTCTGTTCCGATTAAATGTTGACTCCTCGTACCTGCTTCTCTTCTCCAGCATCATTCCTAACAGGTAGCATATTGGTAATAGCCAGTGAGAAATATCATAGCTAAACAGTGCTGGGCTTGGAAGCCCTGGATGGGAGACTAAAGGGTGGCTGTAGATGATCACTTCTCCAGTAGGAGGTAATGCCCATGTAAGGGAGTGCGTAACTGGTGGCAGGGAAGTCAGGCGTAGGAGAGAAAAACTGGGTAATCAACGGATCAGTTTTATTCATTAAACCACCGGAAACCAGAACAACAAACAAATGGGTACGAAACCCTTCGAGCACCAGAGAAAACGTGCCCATGCACTTACAATAAACAATTCCGCACAAAGACATGGCGGAACAGAGGGTTAAATACACAACATGTAATGAGGGAAATGAGACCAGGTGTGTGGGAAGACAAGACAAAACAAAAGGAAAATGAAAAGTGGATCGATGATGGCTAGAAGACCGGCGACGCCGAGCGCCGCCAGAACAAGGAGAGGAAACGACTTCGCTGGAAGTTGTGACAGCCCAGACTATTGTTTTTTTTATGATAATGAATATAACATTGAAGATCTGATGTTTTAAAGGTAAAAATTCATATTTTTGTGTGTTGAAATATCTAGTCAGTTATTTCATGTGAATTCTGCTCCAGCTGTGTTGTGGCATGAGGTGGTTCTTTAGGACACGCATGTTGTGTGAAAAGGGGTGGATACTTATGAATTTCATTTTGGTGATTAGAAAGGATAACAATGAAGCTAAGTAATAACTGTGATTGAGTGTAGATGATATGGATTATATATCATTACATTGTCTGTTGAAATGTGGTTACCATGGTGACAATCCCGTGGTTGAAATTTCACCCTAAAAACAAAGTTGATAACTTTTTTCAAATCCAATGTATTTGCCACGTATATGCTGCGTCACAATACGTTGACAAATGATTGTGAAACAGAGTTGATTCAACCAGTTTGTGCCCAGTGGGTATGCAGCAAGGCTGATGTAGGCTACTGTGATCTAATCACCTCTTCCGTTTTACTTCCGTATCATCCTACAGCTAATGGGGATCCTAATAAAATACCAAATGTCAAAAACCTTTTGAACGGGCTTTACGATTATATCATGACATTTGTGAAAACACATCATTTCATATAAACAATGAGTGTACAAAACATTAAGAACACCTTACTAATATTGTGTTTTTTTGGCCTCAGGAACAGCCTCAATTCATCGGGGCGTGGACTCTACAAGGTGTTGAAAGCGTTCCACAGGGATGTCGGGCCATGTGTAATTCCAATGCTTCCCACAGTTGTGTCAAGTTGGCTGGATGTCCTTTGGGTGGTGGACCATTCTTGATTCACACAGGAAACTGTTGAGCATGAAAAACCCAGCAGCGTTGCAGTTCTTGACACAAACTGGTGTGCCTGGCACCAACTAACATACCCTGTTCAAAGGCACTTAAATCTTGTCCATTCACCCTCAGAATGGCACACATACACGTCATACACAATGCATGTCTTAACTGTCTCAAGGCTTAAAAATCCTTCTTTAATCCTTCCTCCCTTCATCTACATTGTTTGAAGTGGATTTAACAAGTGACATCAATAATGGATCATAGCATTCTCCTGGTCAGTCTGCCATCATGGAAAGAGCAGGTGTTCTTAATGTTTTGTACACTCAGTGTATATAGAATTATATGTGTTTTTGGATGAATTTACTTCTGCCAGATGCCTTTTATGAAGTTGTTGTGCTGAATATCCAATATCCACTCATTACCTGTATTAACTGCACCTGTTTGAACTCGTTACCTGTATAAGAGACACACTCAATCAAACAGACTCCAACCTCTCCACAATGGCCAAGAACAGAGAGCTGTGTAAAATTGTAGACCTGCAGAAGGCTGGGATGGGCTACAGGACAATAGGCAAGCAGCTTGTTGAGAAGGCAACAACTGTTGGCGCAATTATTAGAAAATGGAAGAAGTTCAAGATGACGGTCAATCACCCTCGGTCTGGGGCTCCATGCAAGATCTCACCTCGTGGGGCATCAATGATCATGAGGAAGGTGAGGGATCAGCCCAGAACTACACGGCAGGACCTGGTCAATGACCTGAAGAGAGCTGGGAAAAAAACCCCAAAGAAAACCATTAGTAACACACTACGCCGTCATGGATTAAAATCATGCAGCGCACGCAAGGTCCCCCTGCTCAAGCCAGCCCATGTCCAGGCCCATCTGAAGTATGCCAATGACCATCTGGATGATACAGAGGAGGAATGGGAGAAGATCATGTGGTCTGATGAGACAAAAATAGAGCTTTTTGGTCTAAACTCCACTCGCCGTGTTTGGAGGAAGAAGAAGGATGAGTACAACCCCAAGAACACCATCCCAACTGTAAAGCATGGGGGTGGAAACATCATTCTTTGGGGATGCTTTTCTGCAAAGGGGACAGGACGACTGCAGCGTATTGAGGGGAGGATGGATGGGGCCATGTATCACGAGATCTTGGCCAACAACCTCCTTCCCTCAGTAAGAGCATTGAAGATGGGTCATGAATGGGTCTTCCAGCATGACAATGACCCGAAACACACAGTCAGGGCAACTAAGGAGTGGTTCTGTAAGAAGCATCTCAAGGTCCTGGAGTGGCCTAGCCAGTCTCCAGACCTGAACCCAATAGAAAATCTTTGGAGGGAGCTGAAAGTCCGTATTGCCCAGCGACAGCCCCAAAACCTGAAGGATCTGGAGAAGGTCTGTATGTATAGACGTATAGACCTCTACATGCTTTGTAAGTAGGGGAACCTGCAAAATCGGCAGTGTATCAAATACTTGTTCTCCCCACTGTATACTGTACTCTATACCATCTACTGCATCTTGCCTATGCCGTTCGGCCATCACTCATCCATATATTTTTATGTACATATTCTTATTTTATTCCTTTACACTTGTGTGTATAAGGTAGTTGTTGTGAAATTGTTAGATTACTTGTTAGATATTGTCATGACATTGGCCTGGGGTAGGTTTATGACCTCCCCCCATAAATACCTTTCTCCCTTCCCTCTCTCTCTTGACTCTACAGAAGGACTCTTGAAGAGCCTTTGTTAAACATATAGAGTCTGGGAACATCTAAAGGTGGGGAGAAAGGAACCATATTTCGGTAATCCAACCAGTTGAAAATATGCGTTGGTACTTAATGAATATGATGTCAGTTCGGTTGTCATCTGAGACATTCTTATTAATGATAGGATGACATAAACTGTATCTTGGAAAGTCTACACATTCTAGTTATCAGATTCACATGAAATTGTTGTGCAATTTAAATGTTTAAATATTAAACTATTTGTGAAAAGATTAAATGTAATCTTAGCTTCCAAATGAGAGAATTGTGTTACGGTGCGTGAATGAGGACCCAAAAGCGAATTAACGTAAACAGAGCTTCTTTAATGACAAAACATAGGTAGGCTCAGATGGACCGGCAGATTCCGACAGGACAGGACAAGGTTGCAGCAAACATGACGATAGTCTGGTTCAGGCATGAATAACACAAACAAGAATCCGACAAAGACAGGAGCAAAAACAGAGAGAGATATAGAGGACTAATCAGAGGGAAAAAGGGAACAGGTGGGAAAAGGGGTGACGAGGTAGTTAGGAGGAGACAAGGAACAGCTGGGGGAAAGAGGGGGAGAAAAGGTAACCTAATAACGACCAGCAGAGGGAGACAGGGTGAAGGGAAAGGACAGAAACAAGACACAACATGACAATACATGACAAATTGGGTTTTCATAAGTTTAAAGCTCTGCTCAATCAGTGGCCCACCCCTGTGAAGAGACATTGGTTATAAACTATGAAACATACCCTTCTCTCCCTCCACTATATAAGCCCTTTACGAAAATATAACTTTCTGTTCCGATGACATTAGGGCAACAATCCTATGTTGAAAGTGTTCAGATAGTAAGCTGTTCAGATGACATTAGGGCGACAGTCCTATGTTGAAAGTGTTCAGAAAATAAGCTGTTCCGGGTACATTAGGACAAAGACCACCTACAGAACTAAGCCAACCTCAGCGAGAACATAACGAAATTAGCATAGAATTTCAATGTGAAGGTGACGACCTCCATGCCGAAAGGATGAATTTCGACTATACCAGCCAGAATATAGCATGAGCTAAATGTATGGCAACCTGGTATGAACTTTGAACTCTTATTCACTCCAGAAGTGATACCTCCTAGCCGTTGAGTTGTCAGAGTTGTTTACTTACCACCATAGACACTCTTCAAAGGACAAGGAAGATCTCTGTTGGGCAACACGGACAGCATCTACGACCAACCTACCGAAGCGCAGCTCAGAGTAAATATTTATTGCATTCTCCTTTTTCAAATGGCCGGTAATTTAGAATGCATAAGATACTGTATTGACGATAGCATAGCTTCACCCTCTGTTCCTCAGTCTTCCCGCTCTTTCACTCAAACCCAACCCCCTGTAAATAAATAATTAAACCAAAGTTTGTATTGCTGATTAAACTTGTTAGCCAGTGTTCGTGAAGATAACCAAGAATTCTACGATGTTCAGATGAGACTGAAATAAGGTGACGATTAATATTGACTGCTATTGATGTAAAAGATTACTAGGTCTTTAAGAGTTTATTCGGAAGATTACAGCTCTAGAAACATTATTTCGTGGTGCCCTGACTTTCTAGTTAATTATCTACCTGATTAGCTTAATCAGGTAATATTAATTACAGAGAAATGATTTTATAGAATAGCATGTCATATCACTTAATCCGGCATAGCCAAAGACACGACAATATTACTGCATGGTCGGAACTAGAAACACAAGCATTTTGCTACAATCACATTAACCAATGCTTACCATGTGTCTGTGACCAATAAAATTAGATTTGATTTGATGTACATATCTCCCTGGCATATTACATAATTTATGCAGCAGCATACAAGACATTTTTGTATGTGCTCACCTGAACAAGAAGATGGCTCGGCAGTCCTTTGTGGGCAAATTTTGTCATCAAACTTTGTCATCAAAGTCTGGCATTCTCTGGAACTTGGAAAAACTAACTGGGAACTTGGAAAAAACAAGGTGGAATCATGATGACGTCAGTGATCTTCGGGTCATAGCTCTAGAAAGAGGCCCGAGTTCCCGATTTACAATTCTGAGTTGTTCAAAACTTATTTTCCCAGTCGGAGATAGTTTTTTCCTGAGTTCCCAATTGTCTTGAACTCACTGAAGTCAGATTTCCCGGATTGACACCATAGCCAATATTGAATGTTTATCATTTTAAGCTTGGAAAAGAGACCCTTAAACCCAGACTTGGGACCACACAACCACTCCACTGAATAGCAGGTTAGTGATTGCTTTGCAGTGCTTGTAGTTAGCCACTGATTCCTTCCAAACCACTCATTGTTGGATTTACGATTTCCAAATTGTTGTGTAATGTTTATGTCCAATGGCTGATGAGCACCGATACGGGTGGCAGCACCCAAGGGGCTTGAATTTTCGAGTTGTAGTCTTAGATTTGGGGGGGACGTAGTGTCCTCATGAGTGACAGAACACTGAGCCAATCACGGCGCAACTAGAGAACATTATCAACCCCTAAAGTATTTTCTGCTGGCTGCCCCACCACCACGGAAAGCGCTGAGCTAGGCTGAAACACCTGCATTTTGGAGCTGCCTTACTCGTATGCAGCTTTATTAATGCAATGCTTGTTTATTTTTTGACATTGTTTGCAAACTGATACGTGACATGTATTAATGCCAAAATAACATGCAAAACAGGCAAGCCCCCTGCCAATTTTTTTTGTTTTATTTAATTTAATTTAGCTAAAAATGTGGGTCTCAAAACCCCACCTGCCCTGAATGATGGGTCGCCACTGTCTCACATTATCAACGTTACCGTTCGTTTGAGGTTTCTTTTTACAGTCTATGGCTCGAGGAAACTTTGCAGACACAGTGATCTGAGCAACAAAAGAATTACTTTGGGAAAGGGTAAAGTCTGCAAAACTTAGTCCACTCTGTTCGTAACAGATTGTAGTTTTGAGAACAGCAAACTGTATTGAGATCAAATGTTTCATCGATGAGAAAATTTGCACAATGTCGGCCAAAATCCATCTCGTTCCATCTTCTCCTGCTGTCGGCCACTGAGCTTCCTCTCCCTACCATATTTGGTAGTGAACTATACATCAGGTGAAATATCTATCTGTGGCTTTATCGTTGTTGTTTTTTGCAGAAATGTTTGGTGATTGACTAGGGGTGTGTCTGAAGTTCAATCTGGAGTGCCAGAGTGAATTTATGTACGCACCCTAGGAATGCCTTGGAGATTGAGATCGACCGGTTTGTGACAACTGCTCTAAGCTAACAGACTGCATTAGAGCCACTGTTCTAGGATTCGACTAGATGGGATACAGCTTTTGTCAGATTTCACTTTTCATAGCATGTTAGGAGAAGTTGCACAGTAAGTTAGGAGAAATAACGTAGGCGTTTAGGATAATTAGATTATAATTTAACTTGACGTTAATTTGACAAAAGCTGTATCCCTTCTAACCATGACCCCTGTTCCACTCTGAGCAGTGGTCTCCAGTTGCACAATTTATAGATGTCAATAGAGTGCTGTACGGTCAAGCTTCCGAGAACTAAGGTAAGGAAGTGGCAAGAGTCGTTAGAGGTGTAAGAATAACTGGGAGTACAAAACTAGGGTATTTGGTGCTGAGGGATGTTATATATTTTTTGCCTGCTGGTGTGCAAGAATACCACAGAACGACTGAGCAATCTCTATCAAGTCTTCCAATACCACAGTGGGCGGTGGTTTCTCATAATTCCGCAGTCGCTTGAGCCTGACACCTCTCTCTGGTGCGATGCCGCGTTCGCAACATCTCGTTATTTTCTTAAATACAAGCATACGACTGGGAAAAATCCCCTTGAATGCCCCTCCAGCTGGTAATTACTTTGGGAAACTCGTCTATCATCCCTGTGCGCTGAGTTTCCCACTTGCACCTCTCTGATGTAATTTGTCAACAAAAAAGACAGCAAGCATGGAGGCATCTTCATCAGTATTTGTTTATGGTAAGAACAAAATATAAATTGTTCATACAAAATGTATTCTGTTCATCTTCCATTTATGATTGTAAAAAGTGAAAGCAGCTCTGGATATAATTTTTATGGGCAAAAAAATTGCAAAACAATCACAAGCCTTCTAATGATCTCCATGGGCCTCCATGGTATTTCCCACTTCAAAATGTGAATGCATTCAACTCATATTTGAGTTGCCCCCAGCTGTGCTCTGGACACCATATGTGAACTGATTGCCCCCCATCTATCTTCAGAGCTCGTGCTGCTAGGCGACCTAAACTGGAACATGCTTAACACCCCAGCCATCCTACAATCTAAACTTGATGCCCTCAATCTCACACAAATTATCAATGAACCTACCAGGTACCTCCCCAAAGCCTTAAACACGGGCACCCTCTTAGATATCATCCTAACCAACTTCCCCTCTAAATACACCTCTGCTGTCTTCAACCAAGATCTCAGCGATCACTGCCTCATTGCCTGCATCCGTAATGGGTCAGCGGTCAAACGACCTCCTCTCATCACTGTAAAACGCTCCCTGAAACACTTCAGCGAGCAGGCCTTTCTAATCGACCTGGCCGGGGTATCCTGGAAGGATATTGACCTCATCCCGTCAGTAGAGGATGCCTGGATATTTTTTAAAAATGCCTTCCTAACCATCTTAAATAAACATGCCCCATTCAAGAAATTTAGAACCAGGAACAGATATAGCCCTTGGTTCTCCCCAGACCTGACTGCCCTTAATCAACACAAAAACGTCCTATGGCGTTCTGCATTAGCATCGAACAGCCCCCGTGATATGCAGCTGTTCAGGGAAGCTAGAAACCATTATACACAGGCAGTTAGAAAAGCCAAGGCTAGCTTTTTCAAGCAGAAATTTGCTTCTTGCAACACTAACTCAAAAAAGTTCTGGGACACTGTAAAGTCCATGGAGAATAAGAACACCTCCTCCCAGCTGCCCAGTGCACTGAAGATAGGAAACACTGTCACCACTGATAAATCCACCATAATTGAAAATTTCAATAAGCATTTTTCTACTGCTGGCCATGCTTTCCACCTGGCTACTCCTACCCCTGTCAACAGCACTGCACCCCCAACAGCAACTCGCCCAAGCCTTCCCCATTTCTCCTTCTCCCAAATCCATTCAGCTGATGTTCTGAAAGAGCTGCAAAATCTGGACCCCTACAAATCAGCCGGGCTAGACAATCTGGACCCTTTCTTTCTAAAATTATCTGCCGAAATTGTTGCCACCCCTATTACTAGCCTGTTCAACCTCTCTTTCGTGTCGTCTGAGATTCCCAAAGATTGGAAAGCAGCTGCGGTCATCCCCCTCTTCAAAGGGGGGGACACTCTTGACCCAAACTGCTACAGACCTATATCTATCCTACCATGCCTTTCTAAGGTCTTCGAAAGCCAAGTCAACAAACAGATTACCGACCATTTTGAATCTCACCATACCTTCTCTGCTATGCAATCTGGTTTCAGAGCTGGTCATGGGTGCACCTCAGCCACGCTCAAGGTCCTAAACGATATCTTAACCGCCATCGATAAGAAACATTACTGTGCAGCCGTATTCATTGATCTGGCCAAGGCTTTCGACTCTGTCAATCACCACATCCTCATCGGCAGACTCAACAGCCTTGGTTTCTCAAATGATTGCCTCGCCTGGTTCACCAACTACTTCTCTGATAGAGTTCAGTGTGTCAAATCTGAGGGTCTGTTGTCCGGACCTCTGGCAGTCTCTATGGGGGTGCCACAGGGTTCAATTCTTGGACCGACTCTCTTCTCTGTATACATCAATGAGGTCGCTCTTGCTGCTGGTGAGTCTCTGATCCACCTCTACGCAGACGACACCATTCTGTATACTTCCGGCCCTTCTTTGGACACTGTGTTAACAACCCTCCAGGCAAGCTTCAATGCCATACAACTCTCCTTCCGTGGCCTCCAACTGCTCTTAAATACAAGTAAAACTAAATGCATGCTCTTCAACCGATCACTACCTGCACCTACCCGCCTGTCCAACATCACTACTCTGGACGGCTCTGACTTAGAATACGTGGACAACTACAAATACTTAGGTGTCTGGTTAGACTGTAAACTCTCCTTCCAGACCCATATCAAACATCTCCAATCCAAAGTTAAATCTAGAATTGGCTTCCTATTTCGCAACAAAGCATCCTTCACTCATGCTGCCAAACATACCCTTGTAAAACTGACCATCCTACCAATCCTCGACTTTGGCGATGTAATTTACAAAATAGCCTCCAATACCCTACTCAACAAACTGGATGCAGTCTATCACAGTGCAATCCGTTTTGTCACCAAAGCCCCATACACTACCCACCATTGCGACCTGTACGCTCTCGTTGGCTGGCCCTCGCTTCATACTCGTCGCCAAACCCACTGGCTCCATGTCATCTACAAGACCCTGCTAGGTAAAGTCCCCCCTTATCTCAGCTCGCTGGTCACCATAGCATCTCCCACCTGTAGCACACGCTCCAGCAGGTATATCTCTCTAGTCACCCCCAAAACCAATTCTTTCTTTGGCCGCCTCTCTTTCCAGTTCTCTGCTGCCAATGACTGGAACGAACTACAAAAATCTCTGAAACTGGAAACACTTATCTCCCTCACTAGCTTTAAGCACCAACTGTCAGAGCAGCTCACAGATTACTGCACCTGTACATAGCCCACATATAATTTAGCCCTATCAACTACCTCTTTCCCAACTGTATTTAATTAATTTATTTATTTTGCTCCTTTGCACCCCATTATTTTTATTTCTACTTTGCACATTCTTCCATTGCAAAACTACCATTCCAGTGTTTTACTTTCTATATTGTATTTACCTTGCCACCAAGGCCTTTTTTTGCCTTTACCTCCCTTCTCACCTCATTTGCTCACATTGTATATAGACTTGTTTATACTTTATTATTGACTGTATGTTTGTTTTACTCCATGTGTAACTCTGTGTTGTTGTATCTGTCGAACTGCTTTGCTTTATCTTGGCCAGGTCGCAATTGTAAATGAGAACTTGTTCTCAACTTGCCTACCTGGTTAAATAAAGGTAAAATAAATAAATAAATAAATAAAATATTTAACACTTCACAACTGGTAATTCCCACCTTCCCAACTGGCTATGAATGCAGCATAAGGATTTAATTGATGCCTTATCATTAGCTGTGAATATTAGATAACAGCATTGTCAAGCAAATGTGTGGAAGGTCAGTAGGTATCTAGGGAGGGATGGGGAAGTTGAGGTGGGGTCATTTTGGATTGGGAAGTTGGTTAGTGTTAGTGGGGAAACACCCAGATGGGAGGTGTGAGGAATGTGGGGTAGCTACCTGCAGATTCAGGTAGCTAACCTGGTTGGTTAGCTACCTGCAGATTCATGCAGGGTAGTAACATTATGAGTTGGGATTATGGTTAATTGTTTAGCTAGCTAGTTACATGTCTAAACAAAAGACTCCTCTATGTAAGTAACCCTGTCAATAGAATGTTCATGTTGTCACTGCAACAACTGTCATAGATGTAGCTGGTAAATTTGCTCTGGCTATCTACTCCGATTTCAGAGCACTCGTCTGAGTGTGCCACAGTGCAGAATAACTGACAAATTTACGAACGCTCAACACCTGTTGAATATGGCCGGTGTCAGTAGATGTTGGCAAAAAAGTGTAATTAAATTGTTGCCGGCAGCACAGTTGCCAGCAGCACGCTCGGAATAACGTAAAAACAGCCTAACCAGCTCTGCTAGGTCGAGTAAACTGGTTCCTCATCTGTGTCTGGAAGTAGCTAGAAAGCTAGCCAATGTTAGCCAGTTAGCTTAGGTGCTTGACTGCTATTGTTAGGTCAGAGCTCTCGGATCCAATAGAAAAACGCTCTGAATTAACGAAAAGACAATCTGACAATGCTCTGAGTTTACAAATACCCAGAGCACACTCTGGCACTCCAGACTGAATTTACGAACATACCCGTAGTATAAACCAGCCTTTAGTCTTGAAATCTTTGTTTGTTTACTATATGACCTCACATGTAAATCCCTAAAGAGCTGGGTGGGGCTAAGGCTTAAGAGGGTGTGAAAGATGCTGAATGGGTGTAGACAAAGAAGAGCTATCCAGTTAGTGTACCAAAAATATTCAAGGGCCATTTGCTCAAAAGTGAGGTTACAAAATGTATCAACTTTCAAAGCAGAATTACTTTCCATTGTTACTCTACTGTAGTGTATGATATATAATTTTCTAGCTCTGAGGCTTTACTTTTATCCAATGTAAAAAACACGATTTCAAATTTTGATACGTAAGACCGAATCGAGCTAGTCGGTCACAAATGTGTAATTCGCACTCCGACCTGAGAAAGGCAGCAATACAGCGTCTATTCTGTCGGAAACGCAGAAGAAGAATAACAACAACCGTTTTTGGCTTACAAATAGGGCACATCGTTCGTGTTGTGTTGTTGTGTAGACTTTTATATTAACTATGTCGATTTAGCTCACATTTGCAGCAACTGTCGTATTAGCTACTGTCGTTCGGACGTTTTTATCCCAGTACACTACCATGCAGCTGTTAAACTAGCTTGAGTCGTGGAGTACAGAAGCGAGTTTCTCAAAGCAAAGCACTTGTTTTTAAACGTTGACGGTATTGTTATTTAAGTCTTCTTCTCGTGTGTCATCCGTGCCCAATGGGGTTCAATAAGACGTACATCAGTGTGGGGTATGCCTCTTTGGGCATGCTTATAGGATTCTCTGCGTTTCTCGTGTGGAACATCGCGTACAAACAATCATGGACAGCTGCAATGGGAGGATTATCAGGTAAAGTATTAGCCAGAATGTAAACAATTATTTATTTTGTGAATGAGGCTGCAGACATGATGTAACATTATAGCTTATGCAATATTTTCAGGATGCAACTGTCCATCTGACTCCCATGAGCTGGATATTGACACATTGTCGGTACCCATCTCATGTTGCAAGTGTTACAGTCCTCGAGTTTGGAGTGACACATGTTTAGAAGCACACACTCGAATGTATTTTTCCAAAAGAAAATGGAACGCTAGCTACAGAATGTTCAGAGACAGACCGAGACAGATATGATTGTATGAAGATGTTGTATCATCTGTCGGCCGGCAACATTCTATAGTTCTAAGCCTTGCAACACGACCCTCACTGAACAACATGCCCCAGGTCAAGGTATTCTAACTAGCGAAGTTGAATCGGTAAACTTGACTTCAGAAGAGAATAGCTAAATCTCTACACACCAGGTTATAAACTACTACATCTCTGTACATTACATTACATATATTGGACATATGTCTATTTACTTTTATGTCTACTTTCGCGTTTCCAAAACAGTTTATTGCACATCAGCGTTTTAGCATCAGCTATTACAGGGTTTCACTCAGCACCCCTTCTAGCGTTGGGGAACCCCCGCGCCCCGCCACGTCTTTCTTTTTCTATGGGCATAAGCTCTGTTCAGGACACACTGTTCACACCCATTTTGCAGGTTTAACATTTATTTCCTGCAATTTTACACATTTTGTCATAGGGCGCAGATATCATTTAGCAGTTTTAAAGCAATTTTTCTTGCAATTCTATACGTTTTGCCATGTCTAATTTGTATTCATGTGATATTTGAGTGACTCACACATTACTACAAAACCTATGGGAAAATAAAAACCTAGCTAAAAACGTTAGTGTAACAGTATAGCTTCCGTCCCCCGCTAACTAGCTAGCCATTTCACATTGGTTACATTTAGCTGCCATGGGCTTGTTGATCTGGACATTTCTGACAAGTTATAAATAGCTCCCTAAGATCTGCAATGACTGACATGACAAGAGGAAAACTGATGATGCACTACCCAATTTCGAAATTTCACCTTGTGCATTTTAGAGGTCGACCGATTATGATTTTTCAACGCGGATACCGATTATTGGAGGACAAAAAAAAGCAGATACTGATAAATCAGCCGATTAAAAAAAAATATATATATATATATATATATATATAAAAAATATATATATATATATATAATAATAATAATGACAATTACAACAATACTGAATGAACATTTATTTTAACTTAATAATATAATACATCAATAAAATCAATTTAGCCTCAAATAAAATTAAACCTGTTAAATTTGGTTTAAATAATGCAAAAACAAAGTGTTGGAGAAGAAAGTAAAGTGCAATATGTGCCATGTAAAAAAAGCTAACGTTTCAGTTCCTTGCTCAGAACATGATAACATATGAAAGCTGGTGGTTCCTTTTAACAGGAGTCTTCAATATTCCCAGGTAAGAAGTTTTAGGTTGTTATAGGAATTATAGGACAATTTCTCTCTATTTCTTTTTGTATTTCATATACCTTTGACTATTGGATGTTCTTATAGGCCCTTTAGTATTGCCAGTGTGACCGTATAGCTTCTGTCCCTCTCCTCGCCCCTACCTGGGCTCGAACCAGGAACACAACGACAACAGCCACCCTCGAAGCAGCGTTACCCATGCAGAGCAAGGGGAACAACTACTCAGAGCGAGTGACGTTTGAAATGTTATTAGCGCGCACCCTGCTAACTAGCTAGCCATTTCACATCGGTTACACCAGCCTAATCTCTGGAGTTGATAGGCTTGAAGTCATAAACAGCGCAATGCTTGAAGCACATCAAAGAGCTGCTGGCAAAACGCACGAAAGTGCTGTTTGAATGAATGCTTACGAGCCTGCTGGTGCCTACCATCACTCAGTCAGATTGCTCTATCAAATCAGACTTAATTATAACATAATAACACACAGAAATACGAGCCTTAGGCCATTAATATGGTCGAATTCGGAAACTATCATCTCGAAAACAAGATGTTTATTCTTTCAGTGAAATACGGAACCGTTCCGTATTTTATCTAACGGGTGGCATCCATAAGTCTAAATATTCCTGTTACATTGCACAACCTTCAATGTTATGTCATAATTACGTAAAATTCTGGCAAATTAGGCGGCCCAAACTGTTGCATATACACTGACTCTGCGTGCAATGAATGCAAGAGAAGTGACACAATTTCACCTGGTTAATATTGCCTGCTAACCTGGATTTCTTTTAGCAAAATATGCAGGTTTAAAAATATATACAGTGAGGGGAAAAAAGTGTTTGATCCCCTGCTGATTTTGTACATTTGCCCACGGACAAAGACATGATCAGTCTATAATTTTAATGGTAGGTTTATTTGAACAGTGAGAGACAGAATAACAACAAAAAAATCCAGAAAAACGCATGTCAAAAAATGTTATTAATTGATTTGCATTTTAATGAGGGAAATAAGTATTTGACCCCTCTGCAAAACATGACTTAGTACTTGGTAGCAAAACCCTTGTTGGCAATCACAGAGGTCAGACGTTTCTTGTAGTTGGCCACCAGATTTGCACACATCTCAGGAGGGATTTTCTCTCACTCCTCTCTGCAGATTTTCTCCCACTCCTCTCTGCAGATTTTCTCCAAGTCATTAAGGTTTCAAGGCTGACGTTTGGCAACTCGAACCTTCAGCTCCCTCCACAGATTTTCTATGGGATTAAGGTCTGGAGACTGGCTAGGCCACCCCAGGACCATAATATGCTTCTTCTTGAGCTACTCCTTTGTTGCCTTGGCCGTGTGTTTTGGGTCATTGTCATGCTGGAATACCCATCCAAGACCCATTTTCAATGCCCTGGCTCAGGGAAGGAGCTTCTCACCCAAGATTTGACGGTACATGGCCCCGTCCATCGTCCCTTTGATGCAGTGAAGTTGTCCTGTCCCCTTAGCAGAAAAACACCCCCAAAGCATAATGTTTCCACCTCCATGTTTGACTGTGGGGATGATGTTCTTTTAAAAAAATAATATGTTTATTATTTTCCAATAAAAAATCAAATAAAAAAAGACAGCAATACTAACAATGACATTCATTGTACTGTTGAATGGGATGGTGAATTTAGAGGACAAAACAAAACTTAACTCACACATATACAAAATAAAACTAAATCCTATTAGGCGGTACATGTATAAGAAGACAGCATATAGTCATTACAAGCAGTGTAGTTAAGCCAAAAATAAATATTGAGTGGAGTACAGCACAGAGTAGCAGCAGATCGTCAACCCAGTTATGAAGCGGGACTAGACCATTTAGGGGATGATGTTCTTGGGGTCATAGGCAGCATTCCTCCTCCTCCTCCAAAAACGGCGAGTTGAGTTGATGCCAAAGAGCTCCATTTTGGTCTTATCTGACCACAACACTTTCACCCAGTTGTCCTCTGAATCATTCAGATGTTTATTGGCCAACTTCAGATGGGCATGTATATGTGTTTTCTTGAGCAGGGGAACCTTGCGGGCGCTGCAGAATTTCAGTCCTTCATGGCGTAGTGTGTTACCAATTGTTTTCTTGGTGACTATGGTCCCAGCTGCCTTGAGATCATTGACAAGATCCTCCTGTGTAGTTCTGGACTGATTCCTCACGGTTCTCATGATCATTGCAACTCCACGAGGTGAGATCTTGCATGGCCGAGGGAGATTGACAGTTCTTTTGTGTTTCTTCCATTTGCGAATAATCGCACCAACTGTCACCTTCTCACCAAGCTGCTTGGCGACGGTCTTGTAGCCCATTCCAGCCTTGTCTACAATCTTGTCCCTGACATCCTTGGAGAGCTCTTTGGTCTTGGCCATGGTGGAGAGTTTGGAATCTGATTGATTGCTTCTGTGGACAGGTGTCTTTTATACATGTAACAAACTGAGATTAGGAGCACTCCCTTTAACTTTTTGGCGCACCCATCCCATTAGCGGGATCATTTTCGTCAACATCCACTGATTTGCAGAGTGCCAAATTCAAATAAAATTACTAAAAATATTTAATTTTCATGAAATCACAAGTGCAATATAGCAAAACACAGTTTAGCTTGTTGTTAATCTACCTGGCGTGTCAGATTTCAAAAAAGCTTTTTGGTGAAAGCTATCCAAGCGTTTATGTTAGGACATCTCTCTCAGCAGACAACATTACAAACAGCTAGCAGCAAAGTAGATTGGTCACGAAAGTTAGAAAAGCAATAAAATTAATCGCTTACCTCTTGATGGTCTTCGGATGTTTGCACTCACGAGACTCCCAGATACACAATAAATGTTCCTTTTGTTATTTTTATATCCAAAATCCTCCATTTGGTTGGCGTGTTATGTTCAGAAATCCACAGGCTCGAGCGGTCACGATGGGGCAGACAAATTCCAAATAGTATCCGTAAAGTTCGTAGAAACATGTCAAACGTTTTTTATAATCAATCCTCAGGTTGTTTTTACAATAAATAATCTATAATATTTCAACCAGACAGTAGCTTCTTCAATAGGAGAGAGAGAGAGCGAAAATGTCTGCTCCACTCTGTTGCGCATGCAAAACGCTGCTGACACCCAGCCATCCAATGACGCGATGTGATCCTTCGCTCTCATTTTTCAAAACAAAAGCCTGTAACTATGTCTAAAGACTGTTCACAACATGTGGAAGCCATAGGAAAATGAATCTGGTTGATATCCCTTTAAATGGAGCGAAGGCAGGCAATGGAACCGAGAGCTTTCAGGAAAAACAGCACTTCCGGGTTGGATTTTCCTCAGGTTTTCACCTGCAATATCAGTTCTGTTAACTCACAGACAATGTTTTGGAAACTTTAGAGTGTTTTCTATCCTAATCTGACAATTATATGCATATTCTGGGCCTGAGAAATAGGCAGTTTCATTTGGGAGGTTTTTCATCCAAACATCAAAATACTCCCCCCTACACACAACAGGTTAACTGTAAGGTTGCAAGATTGAATCCCTGAGCTGACAAGGTAAACATTTGTAATTCTGCCCCTGAACAGGGCAGTTAACCCACCGTTCCTAGGCCGTCATTGAAAATAAGAATGTGTTCTTAACTGACTTGCCTAGTTAAATAAAGGTGTGTGTGTTAAAAAAAAAAAAAAAAAAAAAAAAAATTGGCCAAATCGGTGTCCAGAAATACAGATTTCTGATTGTTATGAAAACTTGAAATCGGCCCTAATTAATCGGCCATTCTGATTAATCGGTCGACCTCTAGTGCATTTTACTATTACAACTTTCAAGACTAGGTTGAAAGCCTTCCTGGTTAACCTGGAATGTTTGTTCCTGATTCTAAAACACTGGTCAAAAACCTGTCAGGTGTCAACTCAAACTGTACTGTATTTCTGCTTACACAGCCTTTTTAAACAGTCTCCTCAGATGAACTTGGCACACAACTTCCAATGGGATGAGTAGCAGGACTTATCTCCGCATCACCATTACAATTTGCTGACCTGATAAGAGTGGAAGCCTGCGCCTACCATAAAGCAGTTAAACTTTCAAGTATTGAACATTGGCTACTCTGCAGTCGGAGGAACATTAAGGCCTAGTTACCAACCATGCATAGTAATTGTACAATAAATGATGTACTTTATAATTAAGTTCTATATTGCCTAGTATTTGCATTTAAGTGCCTTTAGAGTATTATTTATGTGTTTTTATCTTATAATGTGGTGTAAAACACAGGTATTGACAGTGTAACGCTAAGAGCACCCCTTTTGTCAGTTATGTAATGATCTAGTTAATTAGTGGTGCATTTGTGGCTGCGAACTTTGAGCTCTCGTTAATTCATCCTCTCAGGTCAGCCAGTTGATATCTGTGTGACTTTTCTCTCTTATTGTTGTAAACTTCTCATACTACTTCTTCAAAGAGAATAGTAGCTGCAGATGCCGATTTAGTAATATATTTGTATTGTAGCGACCCGCACAGACAGCTGTGTGTTACGTGTTAGGCTGTTAGTTGGTTGTGTTGTACTTACCAGTACCCAGTGTTCGCGGGGTCCGACATGCCAATCAACCTGCTATCTGCCAATCACGGGAATGCCTGGAATATTCTGATGCCGGGCATCCTGGTGGTTGGCGGAGTGGCGTGGTGGGGGGTTGGGCAGGGGGATGGAGCATTGGAAGTTAAGACCACGTTTAGCCATTGTTCTCTCTCTTACGTCTGGCCTTCACAAGAGAAGGTCACAGTTGTTTTATAGGGTATCCTTCATTTATTTGGCGTGGGCTACAGCCAAACAGTAGCCTGTGTAAAGTTAGGTTAATAAACCGTCAATTCGTAAACTGAATCCTCTGTCTGAACAATTGGTCCTTTATGATCTAGTCCGGTCATTACAGTATGTATATTTCACGTACAGTGTACATCTCTATGTGAAGTCAAATTACTTTTTATAAAGTGCGCTGTCACTAATGTTCCAAAGGCCAAATCCACTTTTTTTCTTTTGGGGTCATGATAGCAGCATGTGATGTGTGGTGCCTGTGCCAATAGAGAAACAATCAATAAAGGTGCAATTCTTGTGCTTGGTCATATGATTGTAAACCATGAGATGTGGAAATTAGTGGGGTCAGCATGGCAGATTGACACAGCAGAATAAGACAAGCCTTCTCTGTATCAGAGCAGGAAGTCTGATAGCAACACACTCAGAGACAGTTTCTATCTACAAGCCATCAGACTGCTGAACTCTTAAACTGGACTGACCAGCTGCACTCCTTAGCACACACTTACACAGATATAGACTCTTTCACACATACTTATACATTCATGCTACACACGCATCACAACTGCTGCTATCGGACTCTTATTGCCACCCCCCGCTGATCTCCAAAACATGTGTAAATATTGGACAATAAATGGTGCCTTCCTGTATTATACTTATGCTAAAATGTTCTATTCTACAGAGGCATTATTCGTATTCTTATGTTTTATTTCTTATTGTTTATTTGTTGAGAAGGGAACCTGCATACCAGGTGTATACTAGGTGTATACCGTACATACGACTAATAAAACATGAAGCTCCCTCTAACAATTGAACTTAGTAGCTTTGCTGTATCCCAATTCTCTGCACTTTCCCCAAAAAACTACCCATCATTGATTTAAAAGCTTTGGATTGTTGTAAGCATTGGTAGGAGGGAGTTTCCACCATTTGTTAAATCCACGACAGGAAGTGTGCAAGTGCACACTTCAGGAAAAGGGTGGAGAATCAAGACTCAGCCCTAATCACTATCTGACCATGTTTGAAAGGAAGCCAGAATGGTACTTTCAAACCTCAAACACTGTTAAAACCTTTTAACCCCCAACCCTGAAGAAAGAACATAAAGTTTATGTAGGCTACTTGCTCATTAGTTCTGGGCCTGTATTCAAAACATATGTCAGTGGGTTATGATCCAGGGTCTGGTCCTCCCTGTCTATATACACTTATTTTTACTAGAGCTGGGATTTGCCAGGGACCTCACAATACGATATTATCATGATACTTCGGGTGTGTTCGTAAATTCACTCTGGAGTGCCAGAGTGCGCTTTGGGCATTTCATAAATTCAGAGTGTTTATTTTTGGCTGGGTCTGTTTCTCTAACTTGTTTTGTACAGTTGCGTTTTGTACTGGAGTGAAAACTTTTGTTTGGCCGGGGAGTAGGGTTGAGCCGAGTGTTCTGACCTCAGCTTGGCTGCTTGACTGCCGTTGGAACTGGCTAAAGTTGACTGGCTTGCTAGCTACTTTCAGGCACAAATGAGAGTACCTCACTCTGACCATTTTACTTGCCCTAGCATAGCTAGTTAGGCTGTTTTCATGTTATCTAGAGCGTTGTTGACGAACTGTGGTCCTGGCAACAATTTAATAATGCATTTTTTGCTGACGTTTACCGAAACTGGTCGTATTCAATGGGTGTAGCACGTTTGTAAATTCAGCAGTGATTCTGCGCTCTGTCACACTCAGACGAGAGTGCTCTGAAATCGGAGTAGATATCCAGAGTGAATTTACGAATGCCCACTTAGATGCAGATTCTATATGTATTGTGATTTGATACTGTGAATTATTGTGATTTGATGTTCCAAACATATTGCTCACGATGTGTCTGCTGCAGAGGGACAAGAGCGAGCCATGAGAAAACAACAAGTTTTGATCGGTCATGGAAATAAGTGCTGAACACTTTTTAAAATTTTTAAAAGTTATTATTTTTATTTTTTTTGCTCCCAATTTAAAAAGAAGATGGAGAACAAACTATAAAGGAGGATCACTGGTGTTTTGGTACAGGTACAGCCAACTAGCTCAAAAATATTGCAATATTGTCGATACGATTTACAGTGGGGAGAACAAGCATTTGATACTTAAATAAATAAAAATACACTACTGATTTTGCAGGTTTTCCTACTTACAAAGCATGTAGAGGTCTGTTATTTTTATCATAGGTACACTTCAACTGTGAGAGACGGAATCTAAAACAAAAATCCAGAAAATCACATTGTATGATTTTTAAGTAATTAATTTGCATTGTATTGCATGACATAAGTATTTGATACATCAGAAAAGTAGAATTTAATATTTGGTACAGAAACCTTTGTTTGCAATTACAGAGATCATACGTTTCCTGTAGTTCTTGACCAGGTTTGCACACACTGCTGCAGGGATTTTGGCCCACTCCTCCATACCGACCTTCTCCAGATCCTTCAGGTTTCGGGGCTGTAGCTGGGCAATACAGACTTTCAGCTCCCTTCAACGATTTTCTATTGGGTTTAGGTCTGGAGACTGGCTAGGGCACTCCAGGACCTTGAGAGGCTTCTTACGGAGCCACTCCTTAGTTGCCCTGGCTGTGTGTTTTAATATTATCCCAATATGTAACTATATTACTATTATTTACACTTAGTCATTATGATCTAAATGGTAAGACTGTTTCTATAGGCCTGTCAACAGCACTCCTGCGTTGAGACTCATTGTGAATATGGCCACTTTGTCCTACCTAGCATGCCCAATGAGTAAGGACAGTTGAAATATTGTGTAAGAAATGGTGAAAGTGGATCACGAAAGACAGTGCTATACGTTGTCAAATGGACTTGTTGTTATGAAGCTGACACCGTAAAAGAGGAACATGGAGTGAGTGACAACAGTTTGAATTGAGACACAAATGACACAGCAAAATGTTATGTGCTGTGTCAGAATATGTTCACCCCTAACACATCTCCACACAATAACCTATAGTAGCCTAACCTCAATGGCCATGTACTCTTATCTCCACCAGCACAGCTAGAAGAGGACCGGCCACCCCTCAGAGCTTGGTTCCTCTCTAGGTTTCTTCCTAGGTTCCTGCCTTTCTAGGGTGTTTATCCCTAGCCATCGTGCCTCTACATCTGCATTGCTTGCTCTGTGGGGTTTTAGGCTGGGTTTCTGCATAAGCACTTTGTGACATCTGCTGATGTAAAAAGGCCTTTATAAATCCATTTGATTCATTGAAGGCAGTTCAAGATTTTATAACAAAGAGGAAATCTTCATCCTCAAATTCTTTCAATTAAATACTTAGTTACTTAGTGCTTGTCTCATCATGTCAGGAATTTGACTCAAAGTGTAAGGATTTTGAACAACCAGCCCCTGACTGTCTGTGTTTCCGTGTCTCTTCCCCCTCAGGTGTGCTGGCTTTCTGGGCCCTCATCACCCACATCATGTACTTGCAGGACTACTGGCGCACCTGGCTGAAGGGCCTCAAGTTCTTCCTTTTCATGGGTGTCTTCTTTGCCCTTCTGGCAGTGGTGGCCTTCATCACCTTTCTCTCCCTCGCCATCACCAACAAAGAGTGTGAGTCTCTCACACACACACTCTATTCACTCTCTTATTCCTTCACTCCTTCTTTGATCCTAATTTGCTTCTCATCTGCCCTTCACTTGCTCTACTGTTCATTCTCTAACCACTGTTTTTCATATAAGGCTGAAGTCATCTGTGTAAACTGCTGACCTAGACACTTGCGTATAATCCGAGCACAAACAAATATGCACAAATAAGCTAGCGAACGTCCTTGGCTGCTATGATAGCTAGCTAGGCAATGTTAGCTAACTATACAGTCTTATGTTGGCTAACGTTAGATGGGTAACGTTAGCTTGCTTATCCAAAGTCTAGCAGTTAGCCTCTGTAGCTAGCTAACACCAGTCAGCTGAAAGCTAGCCAGCTAACGAACAGGAAAAGAAAGGCAGCAAGCTATATTTGGTCATGGAATTACTTAAGTCATTAGTTAGCTAGAACCAAACAACAGCTGACCTCACCCCATTCCGTACAAATGTGGGTAACCGCGACATTCAAACGAGGCTGCAATTAAAACGAATGGGACTGTAGTGACTGTGTTGGCATCAAAATCCAGGGGTGTGAACTACGTTTCAACATTGATTGACATGGTAATGGACTAACAGTATTGGAGAAAAGATGAGAGAACTGACCCCTCTGATGTATGTTACATCGTGACGTGTCACTACGTAATGTACAGCGTGCATTTGACTCATTTTGTGCCGTACAGCCTCTTTCCACCAGGGGTAGCCCTTCTCTCGCAGATTAAAATCATGCTTAACCATATACACTTGTAAGAAAACTTCATGATTTTTGTCTAAATTAATATAATTATTGCTAATATTTCATGACTAGAGTGCCAATTGCATTTTGTTGCATGTCATTACTGCGAGCCATCATGACACTCAAAAGCCGGAACAGCTGCAGTTTACTTGTGAGGCTCACGTTAGCGCAGCCCTAAATCACTCTTCAAATTCAACACAACCCTTCAAACAGGTATGTGATGAGACATTACATAAACTCTTTGTTTTATTTACATTTTAAAGTTGATTAGTTGGACAAATCGGGTGGGGGAAAAAAAAAACCTGTTTCTTCACACAACATATTTCCCCCTTTCAAGATCACTTCGTAGCTTTCGCTACCCACCCAACATTTTTAAAAAGACCCAACAAAGCTCATTGCCTTCTTGAAATATGCAGAGATGGGCATCATGAAGGTCTCGTCATTAATTTAGTTGGAAAGGGGAGAAAATGTGCTTTACATTGGTATTGATATTACAGTTGATCTGGAAGTATTATGTTTTTTGGGCTCTAAAATAAGGTCAATTGTACGGACCAAGGCGATGTACAAAAGTGAGTGAATTTGCGTTAGCTAGCTCACGTCCAAATGCCAGTCCTACATTTTTCCACAAAACATCGCTCACTAGCTACATCAGTTCAAACCAACACTAAACTTTGGGCAAATTGTCATGGTGCTACCTTGCAAAAGCCCATTGCATGCATTGTAACACTAGCTAGCTACCTATTCCATAGTCCAAGGTGCTGTAAGAGCCAGCCACATTTCACTGTCAGAACACAATTCAAACTGTAGCTGAGAAAACAAGTGGCTATGACTTAACCTTCAAAATGTTATGACTTAACCATTTTCTTTTACTTTGCATTCAACGGGAATTGAGTAATATTTTGCAATGTAAGACTGTCACAATCAATTGAGCTTTTCACCTTCTGAAAACTACAGACAATTACTTTTGTTTATCCATGGTAAATTCAACACATTCTACAAACAGTTCAAAAATTGATTTGAGTTATTAGAAGGCAACATCCAGCAGACCAGGGTTTAAACCAGCAACGCTTGCAGTTATGCAAGCATACCACCTGTGCCGTTAAGGCCCAGACCTTTTGGCGGAGTCTGATTTTAAAGGGTAAAATAGCACTGCCGATGACTGACTTTTGATTGTGGGGAAAAAAGTCAGGCTTTTTGTGAAATTGTTGTATAATGCACCTTTAACAGAAAATCACCTTCCGGTGTAAAAAACAATGTTTTAAGTGACAAGTAGGCATTGGTCTGAAGCCAAATGCTCTACTAAGGTTTCCAGCACACAGCTTTGACCTACAACAGTAGATATGTTTGTCTATTGTACTTCAAACAATGTGTATGCAGGTTGCTAAGGATTCAAACCTTCTTAAACAGCCTAATTCATACTCTTCAGTGGAGTAATGGACTTTACTGTGTTCTGCTATTAAATAATGTGTATATACACTACCGTTCAAAAGTGTGGGGTCACTTAGAAGTGTCCTTGTTTTTGAAAGAAAATCAATTTTTTTGTCCATTAAAATAATATCAAATTGATCAGAAATACAGTGTAGACATTGTTAATGTTGTAAATGACTATTTTAGCTGGAAACGGCTGATTTTTATTTATTGAATATCTACATAGGTGTACAGAGGCCCATTATCAGAAACCATCACTCCTGTGTTCCAATGGCACGTTGTGTTAGCTAATCCAAGTTGTATCATTTTAAAAGGCCAGCATCCCGTAGTCGCCTCTTCACTGTTGATGTTGAGACTGGTGTTTTGCGGGTACTATTTAATGAAGCTGCTAGTTGAGGACTTCTGAGGCATCTGTTTCTCAAACTAGACACTCTAATGTACTTGTTCTCTTGCTCAGTTGTGCACCTGGGCCTCCCACTCCTCTTTCTATTCTGGTTAGGGCCAGTTTGCTCTGTTCTGTGAAGGGAGTAGTACACAGCGTTGTACGAGATCTTCAGTTTCTTGGCAATTTTTCACATGGAATAGCCTTCATTTCTCAGAACAAGAATAGACTGACGAGTTTCAGACGAAGGGTCTTTGTTTCTGGCCATTTTGAGCCTGTAATCGAACCCACAAATGCTGATGCTCCAGATACTTAACTAGTCTAAAGAAGGCCAGTGTTATTGCTTCTTTAATCAGGACAGCAGTTTTCAGCAGTTTTCAGCTGTACTAACATAATTGCAAAATCGTTTTCTAATGATCAATTAGCCCTTTAAAATGATAAACTTGGATTAGCTAACACAATGTGCCATTGGAACACTGGAGTGATGGTTGCTGATAATGGGCCTCTGTACGCCTATGTAGATATTCCATTATAAATCAGCTGTTTCCAGCTACAATAGTAATTTATAACATTAACAATGTCTACACTGTATTTCTGATACATTTTATGTTATTTTAATGGACAAAGAATGTGCCTTTCTTTCAAAAACAAGGACCTTTCTAAGTGACCCCAAACTTTTGAATGGTATTGTGTGTGTGTGTGTGTGTGTGTGTGTGCAGCCTAATGAGAGAGAAGTATTTTTAGATATAGGCCTTTTGTAAATGTGTATTATTAGTTTATCATCGCCATCTTTATTGTAACATGAAATAGAAATGCACACAACTTTAAGCTACATATTCATTTGACATAGGTAATGAACTGCCCATTGATCCGCACAGCAATTGATAAAACAGGACCATGTTTGCAAAACAAGTGTTTCTGAGCTGATGTGGATATTACACAGGTAATCTAACGGTTACAGAAACCAGGAATACAGACAGGCTCTGTAGACCTCTATAAGAGTGACTGTATCCAACACACCATAACCTGTTGTTATGTTGGGTGCCTACTGACCCAAAAAATATGTTATCAAATATCTATTTTTCCTCAATGTCATGTATTGCTAAAATAACGGTTTAATGAAATACAGGCAGGCACCACATTACTACAAGACAAAACAACTCGCTCAATCAAGTGTGATGGTCTTGTAAGTATAAAAGCAAAGCTTGCTTTCATATAATTTTAAAATGCTTGAGCTGGTACTGGAATGGGATGTGTGAAGAGTCCAATACTTTAACATGTATGCGGTACAAATCACATTATTGTGGCAGCACCTCTAAGAGTATGAATTAGGCTGTTTGAGAAGGTTTGAATCCTAAGCAACCTGCCTACACATTATTTGAAGTACAATACCAACATAGCTACTGTAGTAGGTCAAAGCTGTGTGCTGGAAAACCTTGGTAGAGCATAGGGGGAGTAGTTATTGTGGTGCTCGTGAATTTCCTTTCTTTTTCGACTTCAGACCAATGCCTACTTCTCACTTCACTTAGTTTTTTGTTTTTAATTTAGTCATTAGTATTGCATATTTCAGCTCTTAGGGCACATGATTACATCTATTTCCACACAAAATGACTGCTTCCCAGAGATTTTGTGCTGTGATCTCCCATAAGTTGGGGTTATTCCATGTGAAATTCATTGCCTTTGTGTTACAAGCCTAAAGCTGTGGTTTTTCTACAGAAACCTTCATTGAGAAGTACCTGAGTCAATGAAATGTGTGCCAATCAGGTATTTTAGTCCGTAAGACTAATATCTGTCGTCTCTGTCATTTCCAGCACTGACCGACCCGAGGAGCCTGTTCCTGTCGGGCGTGTGGAGTTTAATGACCCTGAAGTGGTCCATCCTGCTGGCCCTCTACTCCCACCGCTACCGCAAAGAGTTTGCTGACATCAGCATCCTCAGTGACTTTTGATAAGGGCCATTGAACCCCTCTAGTGAGGGAATGAGTACCATGATCTCCACCTATGCCCGCGCCTCCTCGTTTAGGTTACCCCCTCTTTTCCTATGTCTGTGAAATCAAATCAACGTTAATTTGTCACGTGCACAGGATACAACCGGTGTAAACAGTACAGTGAAATGCTTACCTGCAAGCTCTTCCTTAACAATGTAGTATTCAATATCAAAGAGAAAGAAATAGAACATCCACAATAGAATCTTAAAAAGCTCACAGAAACAGGGAATGCTCAGCGCCTGCTAGCCAGTCTATCCACAAGTTCATCCCTATTTTATACTGTTTATGAATTTTACTGTCTTCATATACATATGTATGTGACACTTGTCTGTGTTCCTGTTGTATGTCCTCTAAAGTTGTTTTAGTCATGCCAATATCTCTCTCTTTATGAGATTAGGGGTTCTTATTTGATTAATTTGTATCTAACCCTTGATGATCATGTACATCTACCTATGATGTTTTTTTACTATCTAATAAAGAGAGAGATATTGGCATGACTAAAACAACTTTAGAGGACATACAACAGGAACACAGACAAGTGTCACATACATATGTATATGAAGACAGTAAAATTCATAAACAGTATAAAATAGGGATGAACTTGTGGATAGACTGGCTAGCAGGCGCTGAATATATATATATATATATTCATATTCCTTCTCTGATTTATTTGTGGTTATGATACAGAATTGACTTCCATTATCTTGCCACAAGGGGGCGTCACTCCATCAAATGCGTTGGCTGTTGGAAAATGTTTGTTTTTAGATGGAAAATGTTTGTTTTTAGATGTAAGCCTTTCTCAGAATTCATCTCGGTGTAGTATAACTGTACTCTACCTGCACAAATCATAGAACATCAATTCTAGACAACAATAGGACACATCACAGACATGTTTGGGAAATCTAAGTAGTTGGATTTTAGTATGACTGTTCTGTGTTATCTGTTTTTGCACTTTGCGCTTGGGTTCATAAAAACTTACTGTCACCTGCAGTAATGTGACGAAGCCACTACATTTAGTTTGTTGGGTCTCAACACTATTTGGAAACACTTGACTTAATGCTGGCAGGTATAATGCATTTTTTATGCAGCTATAATGCTTTCTAAGACTTATCATAAGACTTGTTTGACCCGCCCTTTATAATGTCTTATAGCGTTATACCTGCCAGTGTTAGCCACTATCACAGCATCCCACCACCACTGTATAAAATTATTATATGAAGAAAGATTGTACTACCATCCCATAATGTAAGAACAACTGCTTTTATAACAGTAAGCAAATTAATTTCAAATGTCTCTCTTTTTTTTAGTACTCATCGTATTTGAATGGAGATATTTCGTAGCATTTTTATTATTGCCATGATGGGAAGTTGTCAACAAAGTGAGCGAGGACCGAACCAATGATGTCACAAGTGTGAGAGGGGACCATTGGGGCTTAATAATATGAGCCTTTGACCAATTTTATTCCGATAAACGCTTTGACTCCCAACACACGGACCCGAGTCCGAAAAGGTACCCTACTCCCTAGATAGTGCACTACAGACGGACCAAGGACTAATTGCGTGAATGCTTCAGTAATCCTAAACATTTGTTTGTTGCTTCTCCGATCCAAAAATATTGGTGGTCATCATACTGCTGCCTGTGGAGATGAATTTGATCCTGTTCTTCCTTTTTAAAAGTCTGTTTCTATGTGAGCTACCACATCTAGCATATTGTAATAATGAAACATGAAATGATGTATATCCACTTGCGTGTGTGTAGGAATGTATGTCTGTTGTACAGGTATGTATGTATGTATGTATGTATGTATGTGAGAGCCATATTAATAAAATATAATTGTAGGACAACTGTTTTATTGCGTTGGTAGTACATCTCGTACAATGTCATAACAGTTAGAACCTTGTGTTGTACCTCAACTCAAATGTTATTGGTCACATACACATGGCTAGCAGATGTTAATGCGGGTGTAGTGAAATGCTTGTGCTTCTAGTTCCGACCATACAGTAATATCTAACCAGTAATCTAACAATTTCACAACAACTACCTTATACACAGAAGTTTAAAGGAACAACCTCAGTTGTACAATGTGAGTGTGTACTAGGCATAGGGCAAAGTGATTTTACAAAGATGTGCTCCGTTCTTTTGAAAGCTTTACTAGCAGATAGAAAGCACCCTCATCTTAATGGTGTACTTTGATGGAAAAGCTTAGCTTAACTACATTGTGGAAGTTGTTGCACTGTTGCTGTGGGGTACCCCGGAAACGAGTTTAATTGATGGAGAAAAGTAGAACTGACCTCTAGCGCCTTATGTTTGGAAACAACATAAATCATATGCATCATAGGACTTGTCATGACATAACAGCCTTATTACAAGACATTATGAAGGCTCATACATGGTTATATACAAGTTATAATGCATTATACCTGCAGGCTGTTATCCAGTGCTAAAAGCAATTGTAAAGTGTTACCCATATTTGTGTCTGTTAAACTGATAGAGGGAAAGCGATTCCTTTGAGTGATTATGCCACCTACAAAATCCAAATTTAACACCTGTGTGTATTTGTGGGGTGGAGTTGTCGTATAGTTTCCACGATGGGGTTTCTCAGAAATATTCTAGGAGGGGATTATGGTAAGAGTGTCTGGGGAGCCCAGTGTCTTTCTTGTGGGAGTGAAACATTGTCATTTTTATTTAGCTCAGGCCACCCGGGTCAGATCCCGGCGTTAGACTGGGATTTACACTGAGGTAGGGCCAGACATTTTCTCTCTCACCCAGCCCACATTATAAAAGAAAACACTCCATAGCACTACAGGCAACAGTAAACGCTCGGGCAATAACCTGCGCTTTGAAGTTTGGCAATTATTCAATCCGTCCACATTTGTATTTTGCTCCTTCAAAGGGGAGGTGGGGGGGGTGCAAGGACTTTTGGTATATGGCTCGGTTTAGGCATCTGTATGATAAAAGAGACTTTGAAGTTTATATGAAAAATAGGTAAAATGACATGTCTATGTAGATGCTGGTTACCTTGGTATAGTACTTTTTCTGGTGAGGTGATTGATGCAACAGATGCAAATGTTGGCAGATTGCCTACTTTTATTTGAATACAGATTTTTTTTTAAATATCAACATAGGAAAGCGTGTAGAGTGAAGGAAGCACAGAGATCTACCAATGATTTAATCATTAAGTATCTTCAACCGGGATCCTTTATAAGATACCATCATTATGTTTCGCTGCCCTCATCTATATCTTTATTGCATCACATTGGTTTGTTTGCAAGCCCTCTGAGTCATTTTGTATCAAGTTAATTGCAATGTTGTGGTTAAGTCGCCATACAAACAAAATAACATGGTATCTCGCTTATTATGACGTTTTACATTAAGACACAAAAAAACAAGTCTTGTTACTTTCCAATGAACAAGCTTTAGGGTTTGGACCAAAATAGTTTATACTGTAGGCTGTAAAATGTGTGTGTTTTTGTGTGGTATGTAAAAAAGGGAGGGGTTACATTTTGTTATGGGACTCCTTTCCAGCGAAATCAAGGAAGGAAGTCGTCTAGCACTTAACTGGTAGAGATAGTGAAACTGAAAAGAGGAGAGTAAAACTTGAAAAAGACAGAAATATTTAAAACTTCAGTTTGACAAAAAAAAGAACAAAGGTAAAAGTGAAACCTTACGTGTCATGTGACACTACACATCTTAATCAAATGAATTCAAATCATGTTTAATAATCGGAAATGTGATCATCGTGTATTTGATTTATTTGAATCAATCAGACATACTTCAAACGTATTGGTAAATGCCAAACAGCAATTGCACCTGAAGTGTTGATGAGCCGCAGATGACGAATCAGATTAAGAGATGAACTTCACCATGATACAGTGCAGATGGGACAGTAACAGTAGCCTTAACCTGTTCACCCTTTTCTTGTACTTAAAACTTCATAATGTGGTAACATCTATGTAGGGGTCGTCTAGAATTTATATGGCCATGTCCACATGATACCATAGGTATTGCCTTCTTTATAAGGTGAACACATTTATACATTTATTTGTATAACCGTCTAAATATGAACAAGATTCTATATTGGTTGTGTGTTTTGGAAGTAAGTCTACATCTGTGTGACAGGAAAATTAATTGTGAGGAAAAAATATACTATTAGGAAAGACCCATTCAGCCTCAAAGATACTTTGGTTTTATGAGTATTTATTTTAAGAAATTAAGTAAAGAGGGGAAAATACGTGAATGAAAAGCAAACATCTTGAATTAGTAAAGAACCAGATGGCTGCTTTGACATTAAAAAGGCATTTTGGCATTTTGGAGAAGGTAGTTTTGAAATTATTCCTGAGGAACTTCCGCAAAATGCAGTACAAAGCACACAGATATTTAAGCAATATACATAGCAATTATCTGTTTTATTTACAAACTGAAACATGTCTCTGGACTTTCGCTTATTTGACCCTTTCTCTTTCGTCTTCTTCTTTCTCTCTTTTACTGCTGTACCTCTTTCTCTCTCTCTTTCTCTCTCTCTTTCTCTCTCTCTTTCTCTCTCTCTTTCTCTCTCTCTTTCTTTCTTTCTTTCTTTCTTTCTTTCTTTCTTTCTTTCTTTCTTTCTTTCTTTCTTTCTTTCTTTCTTTCTTTCTTTCTTTCTTTCTTTCTTTCTTTCTTTCTTTCTTTCTTTCTTTCTTTCTTTCTTTCTTTCTTTCTTTCTTTCTTTCTTTCTTTCTTTCTTTCTTTCTTTCTTTCTTTCTTTCTTTCTTTCTTTCTTTCTTTCTTTCTTTCTTTCTTTCTTTCTTTCTTTCTTTCTTTCTTTCTTTCTTTCTTTCTTTCTTTCTTTCTTTCTTTCTTTCTTTCTTTCTTTCTTTCTTTCTTTCTTTCTTTCTTTCTTTCTTTCTTTCTTTCTTTCTTTCTTTCTTTCTTTCTTTCTTTCTTTCTTTCTTTCTTTCTTTCTTTCTTTCTTTCTTTCTTTCTTTCTTTCTTTCTTTCTTTCTTTCTTTCTTTCTTTCTTTCTTTCTTTCTTTCTTTCTTTCTTTCTTTCTTTCTTTCTTTCTTTCTTTCTTTCTTTCTTTCTTTCTTTCTTTCTTTCTTTCTTTCTTTCTTTCTTTCTTTCTTTCTTTCTTTCTTTCTTTCTTTCTTTCTTTCTTTCTTTCTTTCTTTCTTTCTTTCTTTCTTTCTTTCTTTCTTTCTTTCTTTCTTTCTTTCTTTCTTTCTTTCTTTCTTTCTTTCTTTCTTTCTTTCTTTCTTTCTTTCTTTCTTTCTTTCTTTCTTTCTTTCTTTCTTTCTTTCTTTCTTTCTTTCTTTCTTTCTTTCTTTCTTTCTTTCTTTCTTTCTTTCTTTCTTTCTTTCTTTCTTTCTTTCTTTCTTTCTTTCTTTCTTTCTTTCTTTCTTTCTTTCTTTCTTTCTTTCTTTCTTTCTTTCTTTCTTTCTTTCTTTCTTTCTTTCTTTCTTTCTTTCTTTCTTTCTTTCTTTCTTTCTTTCTTTCTTTCTTTCTTTCTTTCTTTCTTTCTTTCTTTCTTTCTTTCTTTCTTTCTTTCTTTCTTTCTTTCTAAGTAACATCAGGTGATTAAGCCCAGTTGGCTGCAGTGCAGTAAGATGTCCAACCTTCAGGTTCAATCAATGTTTGCCTCTCCAACTCTTTTGTTTACTGTGTTAGTCTGCCTGTGGACCACAGAACCTCACATCTGAAATATTTTATGAGACACATATTTGACGTTTTATAATACAATATGCCATGGCAGCAGCATTTTTTTTTGTGGCTTCACAGGGAGAACCAGTATCAGAACAGGGGATAAAAAAATATATAACTGAACATAACTTTGGTAAGGTCATCTAATCTAATGGAATAATAGGGGGATTGATTCGACTTGAAAGAATTATGCTTTGTAGCTAGCTACAGAGTTATGTTGATATTTCTAATGCAATCCCACTGGCCAAAGACATCAGATCAAAGTTGAGTTTTGATTTACATTTGGTTGAATTGTTAACTGACGTGAATTTAATGTGAAAAAAAAATGTCATCATGACATTGGATTTAGGTTAAAAGTTGGGTGAAAAAAAGAAGAAATTCCCCGACGTTGATGACATTTTGCAAATCAAATCAGTTTTCCTTACTGATTCAACATCATCACATTGCTTATTTTTTATTTTTTAAATGATGTGGAAACAAGTTTTTTTGCCCAGTGGGATGGCCCTGTTCTGTGACCAGTGGTACAGAGGGCCCGGTCAGAGACATCTTTTATTTTACTAGGCAAGTCAGTTTTAAGAAATAATTCTTATTTACAATGACAGCCTACCCCAGCCAAACTCTAACCCAGACAATGCTGGGTCAATTGTGCACCACCCAATCACAGCCAGTTGTGATACAGCCTGTAATCAAACCAGGGTCTGTAGGGACACCTCTAGTGCTGAAATACAGTGCCTTAGACCGCTGCGCCACTTCTTGGTTCACTCTGATTGGTTTGGAAGAGTTGAAAGTTATAGTTGCGTCCAGATTGAATGCCCAGCTCATGTTAATGTCTACCTCCAGTTGATACATGTGTGATCCACCCTCTCAATGCAACAGGGCATCTACTGACACACCGACTCCTTGAGGGGTAGTAATAGATCACTGTCATGTCTGTGACCTAAGGTTACCTCAGTTGGATGCACCATCTATTGGAACGGCCCAGCATTGGTTTTGGCACACCGTCGAGGTAGAAACCCGCACAAACTTTGATCTAAATCTACATGTTCTACATATCAATACCAATGGGCAATGTTAGCTGGCTGTGTTAGCTAGATAAATGTGCTGTATGTCAAGTAATGATAGGACTTCTGGTGTGGATAAGTCTCTCCACACGTGTTCGGTCTACGCTCATTTCCTGACAGGTGTGAGGGTAGAGGACTTAGCCATGCTAATCTAGTCTAGCTTTCCCTACATAGTTCTGCTTGGCTGTGAGCTGGAGTTAGCCATGCTAGCCTAGTGTGCCCTATATACTGTAGTTCTTCTTGGCTGTGAACTCCACTGGTACTGTTTGTAATGTGCCATGGATGGACCCTGGGACTTAAACACTGTAATCAGAGCCAGCGCAGGATATTGGCCAAATTGCACATGAAAGCAGGGACATTTGAGGGAAGCTTGAGCACTAAATATTATGATAAATTATAGCCTAATATAAAGAGTTAAGTCTCAGGCAAACTGAAATAACACAGATTAGCATGCAATGGAGGAGAAAAAATGCTTTTAAAGCAGGATTGTTTTTTTTATCTGTCTCAACAGAAAAATACCTTCAGGGGGTTTTTCTTTAGTGCTGCTTTGCTCTGCCCACACACACAGACACAGACACAGACACGGCACAGTGACAATCTCTGTTTGTGTGTGTGTTTCCAAGGACCAGATTTGCCATAAGAATACATTGATTTATTTTAATCCGCCATCAAAAAGAAAAGGGGAGAAAAAATGGAAATGTTACATCTTTAATGTATACACACAAACAGATTGAGGCGACTTGCTGGCGGTTGAAGTGAATGGAAGTGGCCCCAGACCTGCCCTCTCTCCCAGCTTCAAACCCCTCAACCCCTCATTACTACCCATACTCTATATCTATATACATCACCCTTCCCCCTCGGTCCTGCACCTCCGTCCTTCACCCCCATGCACCCTCACCCTCCACCCCCGCTAGGTTGATACCCCACAGGAAGTCCTGCTCTACGGGGGGAAATGGGTCCCAGATGTCTGCATGTGTCCCACTGGGCTCCAGAGGAGGGATGGAGGAGCAGCGGTAGGGGGAGGGGTGCTGGGCAATGAACTCCTTCCAAGACAGAGGCTTGTGGTAGATAGAAGCTTGTGCCTTACTATCCACAGATCTAAGATCAGATTACCCCACAGCCAAATCCTGACCATATCCATAAGGAGGGGGAAATGTCTGACCCTGGGCTAGTGATTAGGTGATTATTCTACTAATTCCAAGACAGTGTGATGAGGATGAGCCATCTGTTAAGGTGAGAAGTTTGGTGAACAGTGTATTCTAGGACTCATTTTCAACAGGAACCACGTTACTCAATGCTTACTTATGATGGAAGGTCCTTTTGCCGTTGATCAGTTGTCTTTACTCAAGACTTTCTTAGAACTTGGCAGGAAGGCAGTAACCAAATTCAAGTATTATGGATTTAAGAAATATCACCCTCCTCTTTCAACATACACTTTCCCCAGTACAGTATTTCAATACTACGGATCAGTTCGGACTATAACATATGGGCAAAACCTAAAGTACACATTACGATGGCCTATACTCCTCTTTGATATCAAAGCCATTTCTATACACGTCCTCTTGATATCGTGCTGTCTGTTTGCAGCCACAGGAGGGGTTCATTATTAACCCCCAAAAATAAAAGTCAAAAGAAAAAAAGGGTCCGGAGTGTTTAGTGAAACATTATGTCAAGACTCTGACAAGGAAATGAAATGTGCAACATCAATCAGCCTATGAGGAGGGAGATCAAACAACCCTCCCCACTCCTGCATCTGGTTCTGTTTGGACTTTCTTTTTCTCTTCCTCTCCTTCCTTTCTTTCTTTTTCTCTCTTTTTGCCTTTCTTTTCCATTTCTTTATTCATCTCCCATTCTCTCCCTCTCTCAATATTTTTCCCTCTGTTCTGTGCGAGGGGTGCACGTTCCATGCTGTTCCTGTTAGCCTGTCGTTCGCTCATTCTTTCCATGATGGTGGCATGGAGGCATGCTCTGCTAAGGTAAGCAGCCCCAAGGTTAGCCCCGGACAGCCCAGCGCACAACAATTGGCTTCCTGTCCTTCTTCGGAACCCTACCCGGAGTTTGGAGAAAATGTATTTATAATTCCAGTTAATCTGGGAATTGATTTGGGAATTTCGGTTGAAATGAAAGTGCATTTTGTTTAAGTAAGGCCTGTTATAATTCCAATGTGTTGCGTGCATTCTTATTCCTGCATGTTAAGTCTAACCTCCACTTCAATATCTCAGTGACTGGAATACATTTTTTGAGTTGATTGACTGCAGTTGAGTGTAGTTGATCCCAGCTCTCTTGTATATGGCTATATAACATTCATAAAGTTCACTAAAAAAAGCCCCTCTAAAATTCTCCACTCACCTCCTTCAAATGCAGAGGCAATCACACTTTGTGTCCTGTGATAAAACCATCAACACTAATATAAAGTCTGTCATAACATGACAATTCATATACATTACTTGAATTAACTATTCATGTCTATTGATAAATGTGTAGTTTTCGAGGCATCATGTTTGATTACATTTCAGGAGATTGTCTAGAGATATTGGTTAGGAGTTGTATTGCGTTTGTGTGTGTGTCCCTTGTGGTGTGTCCCCGCAGGTCCAGATGTGTGTTCCCCTGGGTTCCTGGTGTGGAGAGAGAACATGTGTCTCCTCCACCAGAGGGCATGGATGGCATAATTAGCAGCCCTCTCACCTTAGTGAGCTGGGGTCACAAGCTCACAGGGTTAGGGGTTATTTAGGGTCCTCGATTGGCCGTTGCCATGGCTACATGTCTCACATATAGAGATTGCAGTGGATAATGCATAGAAATGGAATTGCTAAAGTAAGGACATTCATTCTGGTTGTTATATTTCTATGGGAAATCTGATTTGAAAAGTTATTTTAAAAATTCTTCATATGACATACTGTATCTTGAAAATACTATTTTCATTTACTGGGTTTTGTGACATATTTTCTATTTTTATACTGAACAAAAGGCATATTCACAGTGGCAGTATTTTTTAAAGGTTTAAAGGAATAATCCCAGTTGTCATGGCACCATTTCTATGTGGGTACTATTAAACAGAAATGTGACATCACAATGTTTATTGTTTAAAGTGAAAATCTGTCTAATGTTAATCCACATGTTTTTTGCCCAGACTGGCCTGTAGGATTGACACTTGGTGTGAGTGATGTGTCTTTATAGTGTCATGTGATAGATAATAAGGATGCCACATAAATATTAGAGAGGTCACTTCTGACACAGTGAACTCACACTTGTTCTTTCTAATTTGAGAAATAATAACATTTTTATTTTATAATAAAAAAGGAGTAGTCCTTGAGATATCATGCATAAAAGGTTTACACTGTAAACTTGTAGATATTACATCTACTTAATCTTGAACATACCAAGCGCATTCATTCAGTACTAATCCCCTCAATCAACGAAGAAAAATGTTTTAATATCTTAGAAGTGAAAGTGCACGACAAACGTAGGAGCCTCGAAGCATGTAATGAATTGATGAGAAGAGAGACAGACAGACACGCGGGTGCTGGAGAATGACAGGAGTGCTCTGGCAGGAGAAATCTGGAACCTATAAAGACGCAGACAACTTCTGCAGCTTTTAGCAAGGCCTCTCGCAATTGGCTGAGAAGGCCACTTACCCCCTTCCCAGCCACCCACCAACCTCGAGCTCACTTCCTGCTTCCAAACCACACCCTAAGAAGCTGGTTCTGACCAATTGCAGCTGCCCGCAGGCCCCTCGTTTTCGCGGGGCGAGTATAAAAGCATGGGAGGCAGCACGACGAAGTAGATGGTTTGTTGTTGTTCTACACACGGGTTGAGGAGATGGGAAACTGGAGGTGAGGAATTCACCACAGAGGCACAGGAACGAGACAGAGCTTTCTGACTGACTGGGAGTAAAGCCAAACCTATGGATCTTCAACAGTTTGCAGTTTAGAAGCGTGAAGCGTATCACTCATCGTCCTTCACTGGAGGAAGAAGACGAAACTTCTAAACCTGTGTGTCTCCACCAGAACTTCCCACGCGGCTGTCTGAAGAAGAGAAGTAGAGGGAAAGAGAGAGAGGAACGAAGAGCAAAAACCAGCCTGCCTTGGAAAGGGAAGAAGGACGGTGTCCTGAGAGGGAGGTGGCTATGCGTGAGGAGGTTTCCTGTGCCAACTCCCCTGAAGGGGGGCTGGGGGCCAGCGAGGAGGAGCTGGAGAGGGGCTCCAAGAAGAGTGGGCCAACAGGGGGGCGAAAGCGGGTGCCGTACCCCAAGAAGGACAGTTTGGGTCGGGCCGAGGAGAGGGCCGTGGTCAGCGGGAGCCCCAACTGCCTTGTTCCGTCAGGGCCAAAGCGGCAGAAGAAGCAACAGAGCTCCCCCACGTCGGTGGTGTGTGTGGCCCCATCCGTGCTGAGCTCCAGCGGCCTTGGTTTGGGCCCGGGCGGCGAGCCCTTCGAGGACCTGCACACTCAGCGAGTGATCGCCAACGTTCGCGAGCGCCAGCGCACGCAGTCACTGAACGACGCCTTTGCCTCGCTGCGTAAGATCATCCCCACTCTGCCCTCCGACAAACTTAGCAAGATACAGATCCTGAAACTGGCGTCACGCTACATCGACTTCCTGTACCAGGTGCTGCAGAGTGATGAGATGGACGCCAAGCTGGCTAGCTGCAACTACCTAGCCCACGAACGCCTCAGCTACGCCTTTTCCGTCTGGAGGATGGAGGGTGCCTGGGCAATGTCTGCCAGCCACTAGTGTCCCCTCTCCATCCTCCATCCTGCTCTGCCCGTCCTGCTCTGTCTTAACCTTACTTTCTCTTACTTCCTTCTTGTACTGCCTAACCCCACCATCCCTGGCCTCCCCTAACCCACTATCTCTGTACCCCCTAACCCCACCATCCCTGGCCTCCCCTAACCCACTATCTCTGTACCCCCTAACCCCACCATCCCTGGCCTCCCCTAACCCACTATCTATGTACCCCCTAACCTCACCATCACTGGCCTCCCCTAACCCACTATCTCTGTACCCCCTAACCCCACCATCCCTGGCCTCCCCTAACCCACCATCTCTGTACCCCCTAACCCCACCATCCCTGGCCTCCCATAACCCACTATCTATGTACCCCCTAACCCTACCAATCCTGGCCTCCCCTAACCCACTCTCTCTGTACCCTGTAACACAACCAACCATGGCCTCCCTTAAGCCACTATCTCTGTACCCTGTAACCTCACCATCCAAGGCCTCCCTTAAGCCACTATCTCTGTACCCCCTAACCCCACCATCCCTGGCCTCCCCTAACCCACCATCTCTGTACCCCCTAACCCCACCATCCCTGGCCTCCCATAACCCACTATCTATGTACCCCCTAACCCTACCAATCCTGGCCTCCCCTAACCCACTCTCTCTGTACCCTGTAACACAACCAACCATGGCCTCCCTTAAGCCACTATCTCTGTACCCTGTAACCTCACCATCCAAGGCCTCCCTTAAGCCACTATCTCTGGCCCTCCTTTAAGCCAAAACACACTGTTTCCTCCTAACCCACTACCTCCCTCTCTTCAATATTCTCTATTCTCTACTGTTCTTCAAACTGTTCTTTGCTTACCCTCTCATTCCCCTAATCGCCCACTGCTCCATCACTCACCTTACCCACTGCCCCAACACTCACCTTACCCACTGCCCCACCACTCACCTTACCCACTGCCCCAACACTCAACTTAACCACTGCCCCATCACTCCCACTGTACCCGTTCACCCTTCGAGCTTTGCCCCCCCAACCCCCCTTTCCACCTAAAATGCCCCTGTATGCCGCCTAACAATTTAGCCCCAACTCCACAACTCTACGGTACACCTCTGCAGGTATGTTTAAAAACATGAACACGCACACACGCACACACGCACACACACGCACGCACACACACACATACACACACACACACACACACACACACACACACACACACACACACACACACACACACACACACACACACACACACACACACACACACACACACACACACACACACACACACACACACACACACACACACACATGTCAATATGGCCAAGCAGCCAGGGCCTCTGTGCTTTCCCAAAAGCATCTTAAGATGATGATGGTTAAAACCTTTACAGGAGCATCGTTGAATCTGCTAGCTGTTTCCCAAAACAAACGTTACTAACGTTACGCTTGAACACACTCGTAACTTAGCTCCATCGTTAAGGGGAAACCAGGCCCAGGCTAGCAACGCTAGTGACAAGGAAGTTAAATATGTCATACTGATCAGTCTACAGGTATTATGAGGTATTAAAAAACCATGTACTGCAAATATTTTTATTTTTACTTTGTTGTTTCAATTGGTTGACCATGTAGTAATGCTTTACTTTTACGTATTTCTTTTATGAACGTGCGTGACAACAATGATGAGAACATGTGTTATAATTCACAGGTTAGGAAAGCGGAACCATCTGACATATCTGTGCATCGAACTAATGGAAATATGCCTTTTCTAATTTAACTGATCAGAGTGACCCTTTAGGGTGAATGATGGGAGAACAAGCTAACCTGATTAAACATTCCCAAACAAATCTGAACTTCCTACTCCGGAATGTTTAGAAAAGTGAGTTGTTCTTGCTTTTCACCTTCTCTGTAAAATTCAGATATTGATTTGCAAAGTGGGAAAGAGTATGAGTTGACTGTCTTTATTTGAATATGTCAAAATGCATTATGCTATTAATAAATAGGAAAAGCCTATTCCCAACGGATCAGTAGGTCAACTTATTTGATAAATATCTGACTGTCACATGTCCACTGCCCATGTGCATGAATGCATGTGCATCTCTGTATGTTCGTAGCTATTGGTTAACTATTTAAACAAAATATATTTTTCCGTAACATAATTAAAAGTATTTATATAGTTAAAACAGAATGACAAATTAGGAAATTGTAGTATTGTATAATAGCCTAAATTACAAATAAAATAATCTAGTAATGTGGAATCATAATTACAATATTCAATTTGCTTTCTTCTTTAGTTAAAACATATGGTGTGCAGTTTGACAACAAACACTTTAATATACTATTTTAATTTACATCAAATTAGTATAAAGATCCTGTCCTTTCATCATAAGATGTATTATCAATCAAATTAGTATAAAGATCCTGTCCTTTCATCATAAGATGTATTATCAATCAAATTAGTATAAAGATCCTGTCCTTTCATCATAAGATGTATTATCAATCAAATTAGTATAAAGATCCTGTCCTTTCATCATAAGATGTATTATCAATCAAATTAGTATAAAGATCCTGTCCTTTCATCATAAGATGTATTATCAATCAAATTTCCTAACATAAAAAAATGATGCTGCAGTTACGAAATGTCGTATTTCATGAAAATAGCATTTTAATGAAACATTGTACTGTAATATGTAGCAATCTAGTATAATCCTAAATCATTTTACAGTTTTAGGCAGAAATATATAGCTATCTATCATGATTACCTGTGTGGATCAGAAAATAGAATGACTGACAATAGTTTGGAGTTCTACATAATATTTAAACCCAACCAGCCAAATCCAATACCAGCAGCCCACAACGCGAAAATTGTCAAATGATTGTTATAGTGACAATATAACCATTTAATTGTGGACTAATAATGTACTTAAAAATTATTTTTCATGTTTGTAATATCATATTATATTTTCTAAAACGTTTTTAAGTACACCAATGAGCAATTCAATTTTTGCATGTAGTTTTACCATTGACTCACTCTTAACAAACCTTTTATCCAGATCGTTATCTAACATACCTCAGGCAGACTAGACCAGAAACAGTTATGTTTTTTCTCTCTGGTGTTATCAGATACCGGGGTCCTGCACAGTTATATCAGGTATATCAGGTACATCAGGTTAAATCAGGTATATCAGTTATATCAGGTACATCAGGTTATATCAGGTATATCAGGTACATCAGGTTAAATCAGGTATATCAGGTACATCAGGTTATATCAGGTATATCAAGTACATCAGGTTATATCAGGTATATCAAGTACATCAGGTTATATCAGGTATATCAGGTACATCAGGTTATATCAGGTATATCAGGTACATCAGGTTATATCAGGTATATCAAGTACATCAGGTTATATCAGGTATATCAGTTATATCAGGTACATCAGGTTACATCAGGTTATATCAGGTTATATCCGGTTATATCAGGTATATCATGTATATCAGGTACATCAGGTTATATCAGGTTAAATCCGGTTAAATCAGGTTACATCAGGTTACATCAGGTTATATCAGGTATATCAGGTACATCAGGTTAAATCAGGTATATCAAGTACATCAGGTTATATCAGGTATATCAGGTACATCAGGTTATATCAGGTATATCAGGTACATCAGGTTATATCAGGTATATCAAGTACATCAGGTTATATCAGGTATATCAGTTATATCAGGTACATCAGGTTACATCAGGTTATATCAGGTTATATCCGGTTATATCAGGTATATCATGTATATCAGGTACATCAGGTTATATCAGGTTAAATCCGGTTAAATCAGGTTACATCAGGTTATATCAGGTTATATCAGGTTATATCAGGTATATCAGGTTATATCAGGTATATCAGGTTGTATCAGGAATATCAGTTTGAAAAAAGAGAGGGATAGAGAAAAAGCAGTCCTGCCTCCCTCCCTGCCTCTCCCCTGCAGCCTTGCCCTTTCTCCTCAGGATCTTGTATCCAGTGTCATCTAATCAGGGCCTGCCGAGGCCCAGACAAGCAGGAACCTTTAGATTGGAAACAGTTGTGAGGCATTAGGAAGGTGTGTGTGCCAGGGGAGAGTTTGATGCTGCGTGTGTGTGAGTGAGCCGATGTATATGTGTGTGTGCTTGTTTATGTGGAGTTCTTGTGCGTTCGTATCACTGTGTGTAGCCTATGCACTGGCATGTGTATACTTGTGTGTTTACGTGTATGTGTGTGTGTGTACATCCTTGTGCGTGTGTGTGTATATCCATGTCTGTGTGTGTGTGTGTGTGTGTATATCCATGTCTGTGTGTGTATATCCATGTCTGTGTGTGTGTGTACATCCTTGTGCGTGTGTGTGAGTGTATATCCATGTCTGTGTGTGTATGCCATTTCTAGCTTTTGTTATCTGCCTTTCCTCTCAGTCTCTTGGAAAAAAACAAGTAAACTTGGCGGAATTAGCGGCAACTCTTCTGAATGCAGATAAGAACCTAGAAGATAAGCTTTTATTGAAAGATAAAAGATGAGTTTGAGCTAACTGAAAATCCCATCAAAGAGAACCAGGAAGACAGGATTAAAAGGGAGAGGTAGGAAAGAACAAGGAGCCAAAGAAAGGACGATGAGGTGCAGGGAGCAGAGGCCATCCGTCATAATGAGGTGTTCCTAATGTTTTGAACAATCACACACACTCACACATTTTCAGTAGAAATATGAACAATGTTATACAAACATAACATAAAACATTCAAATAAAATGTGTACACACATGTACAAATGCCCATACATAAAACACACTTAAAGACAATCACACACACTCACACACAAATGTTGAGTAGAACACACACACACACGTGCACACACGTACACACGTACACACACTAGTTGTGCTGTCTCCTGGTATTCCCTTTACATTACTATAACATCCTCAGCAGCATCAAAAGCCAGACTTTGAAGGTTCCACCACTGTGGTTGGAAACCCAAACTCTAAATGTGGATGAGTCTATCCTTGAAGAGAAGCATAGTCTTTACATCCTGTTCTGGTTCCTAACGTTATCGACTGAACTGTTCTGCTTCCTAATGTTATCTATTGAACTGTTCTGCTTCCTAATGTTATCTATTGAATTGTTCTGCTTCCTAATGTTATCTACTGAACTGTTCTGCTTCCTAACATTATCGACTGAACTGTTCTGCTTCCTAATGTTATCTACTGAACTGTTCTGCTTCCTGATGTTATCTACTGAACTGTTCTGCTTCCTAACGTTATCTACTGAACTGTTCTGCTTCCTAACGTTATCTACTGAACTGTTCTGCTTCCTAATGTTATTACCTGAACTGTTCTGCTTCCTAAGGTTATCTACTGAACTGTTCTGCTTCCTAATGTTATCTACTGAACTGTTCTGCTTCCTAACGTTATTCACTGAACTGTTCTGCTTCCTAACGTTATCTACTGAACTGTTCTGCTTCCTAACGTTATTCACTGAACTGTTCTGCTTCCTAACGTTATCTATTGAACTGTTCTGCTTCCTAACGTTATCTACTGAACTGTTCTGCTTCCTAATGTTATCTATTGAACTGTTCTGCTTCCTAACGTTATCGACTGAACTGTTCTGCTTCCTAACGTTATCTACTGAACTGTTCTGCTTCCTAATGTTATCTATTGAACTGTTCTGCTTCCTAACGTTATCTACTGAACTGTTCTGCTTCCTAACGTTATCTACTGAACTGTTCTGCTTCCTAACGTTATCAACTGAACTGTTCTGCTTCCTAATGTTATCTATTGAACTGTTCTGCTTCCTAATGTTATTCACTGAACTGTTCTGCTTCCTAACGTTATCTACTGAACTGTTCTGCTTCCTAACGTTATCTACTGAACTGTTCTGCTTCCTAATGTTATTCACTGAACTGTTCTGCTTCCTAAGGTTATCTACTGAACTGTTCTGCTTCCTAATGTTATCTACTGAACTGTTCTGCTTCCTAACGTTATCTACTGAACTGTTCTGCTTCCTAACGTTATCTACTGAACTGTTCTGCTTCCTAACGTTATCTACTGAACTGTTCTGCTTCCTAACGTTATCTACTGAACTGTTCTGCTTCCTAACGTTATCTACTGAACTGTTCTGCTTCCTAACGTTATCTACTTAACTGTTCTGCTTCCTAACGTTGTCTATTGAACTGTTCTGCTTCCTAACGTTACTCACTGAACTGTTCTGCTTCCTAACGTTATTCACTGAACTGTTCTGCTTCCTAATGTTATCTATTGAACTGTTCTGCTTCCTAACGTTATCGACTGAACTGTTCTGCTTCCTAATGTTATCTACTGAACTGTTCTGCTTCCTGATGTTATCTATTGGACTGTTCTGCTTCCTAACGTTATCTACTGAACTGTTCTGCTTCCTAACGTTATCTACTGAACTGTTCTGCTTCCTAACGTTATCTATTGAACTGTTCTGCTTCCTAATGTTATCTATTGAACTGTTCTGCTTCCTAATGTTATCTATTGAATTGTTCTGCTTCCTAATGTTATCTACTGAACTGTTCTGCTTCCTAACATTATCGACTGAACTGTTCTGCTTCCTAATGTTATCTACTGAACTGTTCTGCTTCCTAATGTTATCTACTGAACTGTTCTGCTTCCTGATGTTATCGTTCTGCTTCCTAATGTTATTCACTGAACTTTTCTGCTTCCTAACGTTATTCACTGAACTGTTCTGCTTCCTAACGTTATCGACTGAACTGTTCTGCTTCCTAATGTTATCTACTGAACTGTTCTGCTTCCTGATGTTATCTACTGAACTGTTCTGCTTCCTAACGTTATCTACTGAACTGTTCTGCTTCCTAACGTTATCTACTGAACTGTTCTGCTTCCTAACGTTATTCACTGAACTGTTCTGCTTCCTAACGTTATCTACTGAACTCTTCTGCTTCCTAACGTTATTCACTGAACTGTTCTGCTTCCTAACGTTATTCACTGAACTGTTCTGCTTCCTAACGTTATTCACTGAACTGTTCTGCTTCCCAACGTTATCGACTGAACTGTTCTGCTTCCTAACGTTATCTATTGAACTGTTCTGCTTCCTAACGTTATCTACTGAACTGTTCTGCTTCCTAACGTTATCGACTGAACTGTTCTGCTTCCTAACGTTATCGACTGAACTGTTCTGCTTCCTGACGTTATCTACTGAACTGTTCTGCTTCCTAACGTTATCTACTGAACTGTTTTGCTTCCTGATGTTATCTACTGAACTGTTCTGCTTCCTGACGTTATTCACTAAACTGGTCTGCTTCCTAACGCTATCGACTGAACTGTTCTGCTTCCTTACGTTATTCACTAAACTGTGGAAACTGAAATTCCTTCCTACAGTAAATGAAACGTGCATGTGTTTATGAACTTTTTTCGTGTGTGTAACGAGTGTTTGGATAAAGTGTGTGTTTATATGAGGGGTTCATATTGGGTGCATTTGTGTGGCTGTTTTATACGGATGTGTGTGTTGTTGGTTGCATTTGTGTGTGTGTAGCATGTGTGTGTATTTAAGTGGATGTGTGTATTACTGGATGTGTGTATATGTGTGTGTAAATGCAGATGTGCATGTTGCTGGGTTCATGTGTGTGTGTGATTTAGAATACGCTGCTGTGTTTAACCTGGCAACAACAAGTGGCGCTCAACTCTGCTTATTCTTCAATTAAAGAGCTGTCACTGTTCTTTCCTCTGCCGGAACCTCTGGATCTACATGTGTTTGAGGGTTGCAGTTGCAGTTACTTTGCACTGATCTAGGACCAGCTGTTATAGATCCTCTGTGGCACATCTGGCTTTTAAGAGCTTCAGAGCCTTGCAAACAGGCCGATGGTTCCAAGAGTTGTGGGCTTCTGCTACTCATCTTTAGTTTTGGGGGTTTGAACATTGAGCTGATGCTAGAGCAGGTGCTGGATGGATGGATGGATGTGCTGCATGGGCTGGGCTGTTCCAACAGCTGTAGTGTGGATGTAGTGCACGTAGTGCATCACAGAGTTCTGGGTTTGACACGTAGTGCATCACAGAGTTCTGGGTTTGACACGTAGTGCATCACAGAGTTCTGGGTTTGACACGTAGTGCATCACAGAGTTCTGGGTTTGACACGTAGTGCATCACAGAGTTCTGGGTTTGACACGTAGTGCATCACAGAGTTCTGGGTTTGACATGTAGTGCATCACAGAGTTCTGGGTTTGACACGTAGTGCATCACAGAGTTCTGGGTTTGACACGTAGTGCATCACAGAGTTTTGGTTTTGACATGTAGTGCATCACAGAGTTCTGGGTTTGACATGTAGTGCATCACAGAGTTCTGGGTTTGACATGTAGTGCATCACAGAGTTCAATACTTTGGGTTTGACACGTAGTGCATCACAGAGTTCTGGGTTTGACATGTAGTGCATCACAGAGTTCTGGGTTTGACATGTAGTGCATCACAGAGTTCTGGGTTTGACATGTAGTGCATCACAGAGTTCTGGATTTGAGATGTAGTGCTTCACAGAGTTCTGGGTTTGACATGTAGTGCATCACAGAGTTCTGGGTTCGACATGTAGTGCATCACAGAGTTCTGGGTTTGACATGTAGTGCATCACAGAGTTCTGGGTTCGACATGTAGTGCATCACAGAGTTCTGGGTTTGACATGTAGTGCATCACAGAGTTCTGGGTTTGACATGTAGTGCATCACAGAGTTCTGGGTTTGACATGTAGTGCATCACAGAGTTCTGGGTTTGACATGTAGTGCATCACAGAGTTCTGGGTTTGACATGTAGTGCATCACAGAGTTCTGGGTTTGACATGTAGTGCATCACAGAGTTCTGGGTTTGACATGTAGTGCATCACAGAGTTCTGGGTTTGACATGTAGTGCATCATAGAGTTCTGGGTTTGACATGTACTGCATCACAGAGTTCTGGGTTTGACATGTAGTGCATCACAGAGTTCTATACTTTGGGTTTGACATGTAGTGCATCACAGAGTTTTGGTTTTGACATGTAGTGCATCACAGAGTTCTGGATTTGAGATGTAGTGCTTCACAGAGTTCTGGGTTTGACATGTAGTGCTTCACAGAGTTCTGGGTTTGACATGTAGTGCATCACAGAGTTCTGGGTTTGACATGTAGTGCATCACAGAGTTCTGGGTTTGACACATATTGCATCACAGAGTTCTGGGTTTGACACGTTGTGCATCACAGAGTTCTGGGTTTGACACATTGTGCATCACAGAGTTCTGGGTTTGACACGTTGTACAAGAGCAGTGCACTGACCACCATCGGAGGGTGTAGAAACTATATAGTCCATATAAGGATGTTGGTCTAATGCAAACGAGATGTATGACATTGCTCTTTGATTTTTTTATTTGTTATATTATTTAACCTTATTTAACTAGACAAGGTAAGAACAAATTCTTATTTTCAATCACGGCTCTTCTTCCATTATCGTTATCAATTCAGTGTTCCAGTTCACATCAGACAATAAGAAAAGAAAACTACGTAAAAGATCTATACTGAACAAATATATAAATACAACATGCAATGATTTTACTGAGTTACAGTTCATATAAGGAAATCAAGTCAATTTAAATAAATGTATTAGGCCCTAATCTTGGGATTTCACAGGGGCGCAGCCACTGGGGTGCAAGACCCAGCCAATCAGAATGAGTTTTTCCCCACATAAGGACTTTATTACAGACAGAAATACTCCTCAGTTTCATCAGCTGTCCGGATGGCTGGTCTCAGACGATCCCGCAGGTGAAGAAGCCGGATATGGAGGTCCTGGGCTGACGTGGTTGGACGTACTGCCAAATTCTCTAAAACAAAATTAGACGATGGTAGAGAAATTAACATTAAATTCCCCCCCAACAGCTCTGGTGGACATTCCTACAGTCAGCATGCCAATTGCACCCTCCCTCAAAACTTGTGGCATTGAGTAGTGTGACAAAACTGCACATGTTAGAGTGGCCTTTCATGCTGTTTAATCAGCTTCTTGATGTGCCACACCTGTCAGGTGGATGGATTATCTTGGCAAAGGAGAAATACTCACTAACAGGGATATAAACACATTTGTACACAAAATTTGAGAGAAATAAGGTTTTTGTGCGAATGGAACATTTCTGGGATCTTTAATTTCAGATAATGAAACATGGGACCAAGACTTTACATGTTGCGTTTATATTTATCTATGTGTTAAAGGGATAGTTCAGAGAAGTGAAATATTTAGAGAGGAAACACTAAGTATGTAATATCGCTGAACTATCCCTAACATGAGTAGGCTTCTGTCTCAGAAACCTTACAGATGAGGTCAATGAAGACTAAAATGCTCCTATCGTGTGTGTGTGTGTGTGTGCGTGCGTGCGTGCGACCTAGTACTGCATCAGTTGCTTCTTTGTAAATCAACCGCACTTACATTTTCATTTTGCTAGAGAGAGAGAGAGATAAACAAATGCCAAGGAGGCTCTACCCAAATCCAGTCAGTAGGAGGGGATCTACTTTACTTTAGTCCAAAGTGACGCTAAGATCACAACTTGTTATTCGCTGCTGTAGCATACCCCCGTTTGGTATACGAGAAAGCAACAAATTCCTGGCAATTTGTGTATTATGGTGTAGTCACAGGACACCCACAACACACATGCTAACTGGATAGCTTTCTCTCTCTTGTTCTCATTCTCTCTTTTCTCTCTCTCTCTCTCTTTCTCTCTCTCTCTCTCTCTCTCTCTCTCTCTCTTCTGGTTCTCAGCATGGAAAGCTGCACTGTAATTACAGACAATTGAGAAAGCTCCAGATGAAATATTTGCTTGTTAAACAGGAGAAAGAGCAGAAGTTAAGCACTGTGGGCTTTGTTCTACACTGTGTGAGAGGAATTAGCTTTGTTTCCTGGTTTATGTGTTTGTTTGGGAAAACGACAAGCACACACTACACATTAGCGACTTATATATATTATTTTCCTATATTGACAAAAATATGCACATGAATGTCTCTTCAATGAACAAACTAAAACATGTGTTACTTGCATCAGGTCACTGTTTCTTTTATTTCTCCTTTTAGGACAGACATCTAACGAATGGACTCCTCTTTACCTCTAAAAAGGTCTGTCGTGTCCATCCTCCCCTGCATACCCCATCTCTCCTTCTTCGGAAGCCCTGGCCCACAGACATGGGCATTGGAGCGAACACAGGCATTGATTTAAGGACAGATATCCAGTCGACTCTCCTTTTGCAGCCTGACAGACAGACAGTATTAACATGCAGCCTGACAGAGAGACAGACCGTTTTATAATGCTCTATTACAGTATGTGACTGTCACTGAGGCATGACGAAGATCCTCAATTTATACGCCACTTCAAAGACTCCACAGAGGAAGATTCTTTGACAACTGAGATGACTTACGCTCATGATAATTACGATAATGGCCATAATAATGACGCCAAAGGGATGGATAGCTGGTGGTCCCAGCCCAATGAATGTTTACAGCAAAGATGCTAATAAGCTAATAATTGTAGGCTCTTCCACCTCCATTTGATGGGTAGGAAAAGTCACAGAAGCCTGCCATGTTTCCAACAGTTATATAAATGTATCTGATTGATTTGTCTGTTGCCTGTGTTCATGTATTTCTCTGTTTGCATTATGTCCCTTCATAGTGAGTGGACTTAGCATGTGCATATGCTTTTTGCTTATTCATAAAGGTTACATTTTACATTACAATGACTTTATATCAGAGTAAGTAATAAGCGATAAGCTATGCTGGCTCCCTACAACACATGACTACAGTAGTACACACAGTTTTGTAGCATGCACAGACTATGGTTAGATGAGACATAGTGGATAGATTCCATTAAACCTAAGGTCTGTGATAGATTAAGTATGAAAACTTAACATACTAAATAACTACGTGGTAATACAGTAGGATCAGAGTAACATATTACATATTATTTGGACACTCTTAATTAAAGTAAAGATACAATTAGGAGTGACATTGTACATTGTTGTATATACAAGTAACATTGTACTTATAGTTTTAAGTACCATTGTACTTATAGTTTTAAGTAGCAGTGTAGTACTTGTAAATTAAAGATAAAAGTATAGTTTGAATATTGTAAGTTTAGTAATTCATTGGAATTTCTCTTTAAGATACCGTTAAGGAAATACTTCAATATGCTATCAGTAATTTGAGAGTGTAATGAAAATTGTAAACTGTACTTTTTTTTACAATGTGATAAATTCAGATTTTGTTGCTACTGGGTAATGGTAGGTAGTGGGAATATCTGATATACTGTCTCCAGAAAATGTAGTTGGTTAATATGTTTTATCCTCGTGCTCAGATGTAGTTCTTTTGGCAGATTGTTTGTCACCAGCTTTTCATTACATGAGCTCCTGTGGATAATAATAAAAACAGTTTTGGTAAAATACCACTGAAAGTCTGATCAGGACCATTTTCAAAGACACTTTTCCATCTTTCTGTCTCGAAGCAACTCTTCTAACACTGCACACAATGACAGAGTACATTATGTATAACAGAGTACATTGGAAGACAAGACAATGTCTTATAAGTTATATATAACAAATAAGTTAACTGCAATACCTTTTGTATCAATGCAAGGCAGGAACCAAGATTTGTGTCAAACTGTGTTACATTACCAAGTCATGCGTTTTTATATTCCCAAAATAGCTGAGTGCTTGGTGTAAGGGCAACATTAAATACAAATAATGCCCAATATTTAAAGGGATAAAAAATATATCAACTTCAGGAAAAAATGTATGCTGAGAAAACTCTATTTCCCTTTTAATGAGGAAAACAGATAACAGTGTTCTCAAAAGTACTTAATTAAAGCAGAAATAAACCTAAACCAGGATCAAATATAACACAGAACCCTTCTGAAAGAAAATGAATAATACATGGTGGCCATTTTGTTCCACATAATCATAGTCAAATGTATTGTTTCATTATCAATAATCACCTTTTCACCATGTCAATGTCAAATACCATATACCTCTTGCAGGGTCTTGTCATGTAAAGTATTGGTTCTATAATGTACATTATAAAGCACCAAAAAGTACTGGAACAATTCAACATTATAGTACAAATGAATCTGTAGCACTGTGAGATAAATATATTGTGTTAATACGATACATAAGCAAGGCACTGCAATAACATTAAATGGGTAACAAATAAATCATTATTTAATGGAAAGTGCTAACAAGAACTGTAAGCAGTTTTTTAATCCATATTTTTTTAATATTAAGAACAAAAACCTCTGTTTAAATACAAATACAATCAGGAATTCACAAAAGTCTTTGAAGTTATGTTCAGAGGCCATACCACTTTACGAATGGGATGCTGTTCACAGAAGGCTTTTGACTCTCAACCTGTGCTCAATTGTTCTACATACTATAGTCAGCTAGCTTAACAAGCTGACTCCAACAACTAAGTGCTAACTTCAAACGTTATATGCTAACTGCAGTACGGTCCAGGAACAAAAATACCTGACTTTTTTTTGTAAATCGAGTGGTAGATAATCTGATATGAACAAATCCTTGTTCACTTGTCTTTCATAGTAGAAAACTAGGCATTAAAAAAAATACAGCCTATCAAAGATACAAAATACAACAGGCATGTCAATAAATCCACATGTTAAAAAACTGGTCTTTGTGAAATCACAACAGAACAACAATAAAAAAAAGGCATTGTCAGAGTGGAATAGACATGTACATTTTCTTTGTAATTTTACTAAAACACAATCCCAACATTTAAGACATTGTAAGTGCATTTGTGTTTTGTTTGAGTCCCATGAAGTCAACAGACAGCTTTTAAGTGCCAGTCAGAGTTTAAGACCATGAAGTCAGTTCAACTGTGCTATTAATCTGCCTTGAACCCAGCAACATTAGTTGTATTTTACCTTCATTACGTTGAAATACCCTGCTGACAACATGTAGATGCAGTGATTTACATACACATGCATAAACACTTTGTGAGTGGCCGAGCGTAGAGTAGGACCGTATGGCGGGGTGTGTGTCCTTGCCTGAAACACCTTTGGAACGTTTAATCTGACTCCTCTCTCACTAACAAGTGGTTTCCTGAATTGTCACAGTGAGTCATTAGATTCATTTCCTAATAAATGTTATCATTAGAATGACAAAGAATGAGGATGCCATCAACTTGAGATATAAATAATACCTTTTCATCTTTTCCTTAAGTGCTGTCTGAGAGGGAGTCTTACACCCCACATTTGCATTGGAAGAAAAACAACTAGAAAATCTCTGAATCACAGGGTTCTAGGCCTTCTCTATTTGCTACTTAAAAAACATGACCATTATGTATTGACATTTGATATACAATACGCAATAAATCAAACTTACAATATTTAAATCAGCTTAAAAACATGAGTATGATAATTTACAGGTTTTATTGTCAATCCCAGGTCCATTCTGTCATTCTCTCTTTGGTTCACATTACAAAATACACAGTGCAAAAAAGTCAGAACAAAGTCTTCTTTCTTTTTCTTCATTTTGTTGTCAAATGACATTATCAATAAGAGATAAGTGTCCCCCCGGTGAGGGTGCGATGTCGGTTCTCCTTCATAGTAACTTCTGTGGGGACGTGGGACTACTTCCTACTTCTCTGTGTGATTCGGTTCTGTCGGCCTGGCGATGTGCAGTGGTAGCCTGTGACCGAAGGCTAAACAAGAAGCTCACTTCCCCAGGGAGATTCTGCTTACAGCCAGTCATGTAGCTGGTCTTTGTCAAGTCACTTCATGCTACAAGTCAAGTCTCAACCCCTCCCCCCCGGTGATGTTTATAATGGTATATCTTTCCCCTCTCCAGTTTATGCTCAAGTCTGCTACTCCTCTCCTTCTGTGTCCTCACAGTTCACAATGTTACACACGAGGGAGGCATGCAGAGGCATGTCATGAAGACAGTGTTCATTCTCCTCTCTCTTGGTCCTCCTGTACCCTGTTAATGGGATGTGTTATCAGTGTGCGGTTGAGATGCGGTCGAATCAAGCGAGTGGTCGTAGTAAGGCCAGTAGAACTGTGTTCTGATGAGGTGTAAGAGTGTGGGAGGCGGAAGCTACTCAGTTTGCCTATAGTGGTCAGGATATGGTCTGTACAGTGTCAACTGGAGACAGTGGATTCTGGTCAAGTGAAGCAGGGCCGAGTGGATCACAGTGTGTGTGTGTGTGTGTGTGTGTGTGTGTTAGGTTTGTCGGAAAGTGCACTTGTCTACATGGAGTCTGTGTCCCCCTCCATAAGTTCATCTGGTTGTGTCCTGAATAGGAGGGAGAGAGGAGAGAAGGGAATTGTATAGCATTCTAATATATAACCTGTTGTCGTTTTACAGCAGTATAAACTAAGGGAGATGCCTAGTCAATTGAACAACTGAATGTATTCTACTGAAATGTGTCTTCCTCATTTAACCCAACCCCTCTGTATCAGAGAGGTGCAGTGGGCTGCCTTAATCGACCTCCACATCATCGGCACCCAGGGAATTACACCATCATATATATATATATATATATATCACTGTATTAAATTTCAACAGGACACAGATGCTGCAAATAGTTCTAGAGCATACTGATGCAATTATCTTCATGTGGTTGTAGACAACTCCTGTTTAAATAGGGTTGTAACGCTGCAATATCAAATCAAATAAATGTGTATTTGTCACATGCGCCGAATACAACAGGTGTAGTAGACATTACTGTGAAATGCTTACTTTTACAAGCCTTTAACCTACAATGCAATTCAAGAAATAGAGTTAAGAAAATCTGAACTAAATAAACTAAAGTAACTTTTTGGGCGACCCGACCAAATTCATATAAAAATGTGAGTTATAGATCTGTCATTGTCATTGAAAGCAAGTCTTACAAGCGGTAGATCGGTTCAGTGTGCTCTTTTTCTACGCTTCCCATTCTTAACGTTTGTACACCAGCTTCAAACAGCTGAAAATACAATATTTTTGGTTATTTCAAATACTTTTCACAGCGGTTTAGATGGTAGAATGATTCTCTACACTATGCATTGTTATTGAAAATACTTTTCACAGAGGTTTAGATGGTAGAATGATTCTCTACACTATACATTGCCTGTTTTGTCAAATAAAATGAAATGAGTCAAACTAATGGAATTTTAGCAACCAGGAAATGGCGGATATCGGCATATTGCACCTTTAAAGGGAGAGAGACAGTGCTGTGTCTTTTGTGTCTTTTGAATTTTCACACTGTCTCCCACAAAATACAATTAGAACACTAATTGATTCATCTTCTGGTTCAAAAGCTGATCTAGGGACTGGTGTTGGAAATGATCACTAATCCAAAGCAGTGTGATGAGATGCAGCTGACAGCTAAGGATTTCATGTTTAAGTTTTCATCTAATACATATTTAAAGTGGTGGTTCACTCGTAGTACGCATGTACATGATTTTCCACATACCTACAGTAGGCTGCTGTAGAGAAATAACTGTTGTAAAGAAAATGTCTCCTATGATTCCATTAGCTTTCAGTTCAGGAGAGCCAATGCTAGCCAGATGCTGCTGAAAATAACTAAATAACCTAAATATGTATTTGAGTGAACCATCCCTTTAACTATAATTTAATGTTATAACACTTCACTTGATATTTTATTATATCATTTTAATATCATACGAGACTACAGGGTGTTTTAAATCTAATCTCATGTTACATGATATTATATTGATATTATCTAAGACTACATGGTGTCATTGCTGTTACTACATTGTGTCAGTGCTCTTATTATATAGTGTCATTGCTGTTACTACATGGTGTCATTGCTGTTACTACATGGTGTCATTGCTGTTACTACATGGTGTCATTGCTGTTACTACATGGTGTCATTGCTGTTACTACATGGTGTCATTGCTGTTACTACATGGTGTCAGTGCTGTTACTACATAGTGTCAGTGCTGTTACTACATGGTGTCATTGCTGTTACTACATGGTGTCATTGCTGTTACTACATGGTGTCATTGCTGTTACTACATGGTGTCATTGCTGTTACTACATGGTGTCAGTGCCGTTACTACATGGTGTCAGTGCTGTTACTACATGCTGTCATTGCTGTTACTACATGGTGTCATTGCTGTTACTACATGGTGTCATTGCTGTTACTACATGGTGTCAGTGCTGTTACAACATAGTGTCAGTGCTTTTACTATGTGGTGTCAGTGATGTCACCTGTTTGTGGTGAGGCTGGCCATGGAGAGAGAGGCCAGGGCAGAGACGGTGTCATTGTGGTCCTCTGAGCCACGTCTCAGACTGTGTCCTTGGGCCTGCATGTATGACTGATCCACTGTGTGGGCCACCACCCTCAACGACCGCCAGTACTCACCTAGAGAGAGAGAGATAGAGAGAGAAAGTCATTGTTTCAGGTTTTCATGTTGCATCGTTGCAGAGTACTCTCTTAAAAGTTGAGCTATTATGTCTTTGAAGTATGTGAACTATATTGTATACTAAGCAATACTACAGTTAATACTTGTGTGTGTGGTCAAAATAAAATACCAATGCCACAATTTTAATTCAGCCTTCACCAATACCACAATTTTAATTCAGCATTCGTGTAATTTAAATCACACAATTGTGCCAAAGGGCCTTGGTGTGTGTGTATGTGTGCGCACATGTGGAGGGAGAGAAAGAGAGGACCAAGTTGTGTGTGTTCCCAGTATTCACCAGACATATATTTCACCCTCTGCCTAAATGAAGGGGCTTAACATTCTTGTGGCTTTGCAAATATTTTTAATTAATCTAATTGGAATGGGATAACATTTGTGCGCAATCAGGAGGGATGTTGTGAAGATCGTGTGGTAGAGAAGTGTTTGAAGATAATTGGAGCCAGGAAGGCAGTGGCCGGCTCTCTCTCTCTCTGTGTGTGTGTGTGTGTGTGTGTGTGTGTGTGTGTGTGTGTGTGTGTGTGTCTGTGTGAGAGAGAGAGCGAGTGAGAGAGCGAGAGAGAGAGAGAGGGAAGGAAGGAAGGAAAGAATGAGAAGGAAGAAGGAGGGATGATGAGAGGGATGTGGGGAGGAGAAATATATGGGACGACGAGAGAGGTGGTCGGATAGAGAGAGAGAGAGAGAGAGAGAGAGAGAGAGAGAGAAATAACATCCAAACAGACCATACAAATAGAGGGATGAAATAAGATTGACAGAGATGGAAGTGGTAGAGATTGATGAGATGTGGAGAGAGAGAGGAGAAGAAGAACAGAGAATGGATGTGCAAGAGAGGTGTTCATGGAGGAGGACAGAAAGAAGACGAAAGGGAGATGCAGAGTAAGAGAGAAAAGAAGATTGAGAGAAAGAAGGAGAAAGAGAGAATACCGAGAAAAAGAGAGATGGTGTGAGATAGAGAGACTGAAAGAAAGAGAGGGACGATACTGTAGAGCAAAACATCTGAACTTATCATGTGAGAGCGCAGTAGCTCACGGGTCTGCGTACCCATATTTTGCCATGGGGCAGAGAGAATATTTTTCTTTTTTCTTACAAATTTTCTACAATTCTTCTGATTTTGCCATGGTGGGGAGAAATAAATGTTTGCCATTTTTAATATGATATCTGAGTGAGACTGACTAACAAAATCAAAAGGGGCTATCGCTATCCGGCCGGTAATTCGACCATGATAACAAGTTTAGATAGCTGGCTGCTAAACTAATTTAGCAAACCAAAAATTGTAGCAGACATTGGCTAATTGACTGACTATCAGTGACTGACATAACAAGAGCAAAACTGCACCTTGTATTTGTGTATTCTACTATTCTATCTCGCAAAAGAAAGTTGAGACTCCGACTGATTTCCCCAATTTTGAGGGGGAAGTTGATCTGAGGACCTTCAAAATGGGGGCCGCAGGCCACCACCAGTTGCCTATCTCTGCTGTAGAGTGAAAGAAAGCTTGAGAAAGGGAAGAATGATAAAGACAGAGAAATGGGATAAAAAGAGAGAAAGTGAGGCAGATAGAGAGAATGGACCAAAGAAAGAGAGATAGGGAGAGAGATAGAAAGAAAGACAGAGATAGGGAGAGAGATAGAAAGAAAGACAGAGATAGGGAGGGAGATAGAAAGAAAGACAGAGATAGGGAGAGAGATAGAACGACAGTGTATCAGATGTTCACCCTGGGCCTGGATGACTCTCCGCAGAGAGAGGACAGCGGTGGGACAGGGTCTCCTCTCTAGGACTGCTTCAGACAGGGGTTCCTGATGGGGAACACACGGGGGGGTCAGTATAGTGTTGTTTCCCCCATGGTGAAGGGTAGGATTTAGGGAGAAGTAAGCTGATCCTGTGTTTACTGACCTGGATGCCCAGCAGGGCCCTGACGCAAGCCTCAGAGGCATTGCAGATGGCCGTGAGCTCGTGACCCCCCTCCAGCGCCATGACAACCCGTCCACCTGCCAGCCCCATCAGCTGCCGTGTTAGAAAACCAAAACCTTTGGGGGGGAGACACATTTAAATACTTTATTTATTTAAATTTACAAGTGACAATTACAATCAAAATTCACTGATGCATTCCAAAGTCCTCCATATTTCCACACACACACACAGGAGACTAAACTTGCAACATGTCCTCTAAACCTCATGGCAAAATGTGTAGACTTACAGGAAATGAACTCTAACGTAAAATATTTCTCTCCTGCGTGGCTGCTAAAATGTTTTGCTCTCAAAAGGCTAGAGCTCTGACTGCATGTGTGGGTATTGATATGGGTACACCGACTCGCGATCCACTGCGGCCCCTCATGGTGAGGTCAGATTTTTTGTGGCCTTCCCCCCATCAAAGTTGCCCATCCCTGGTGTAGAATATAGAACAGTCAGAATAATTTAGTGAGACTCATAAGACTGTGAAGATGAGGTGGAAACACTGTGGGCGTGTGTGGCTCAGTTGGTAGAACATGGCACTTGCAACACCAGGGTTATGTGTTTGACTTCCACAGGGGACCAGTATGAAAAAGTGCAAAAATGTACCCACTCACTACTGTAAGTTGCTCTGGATAAGAGTGTCTGCTAAATGACTAAAAATGTTCAATAAAATGTACCTGTGTGTCCCGCATACGATTTTGTGAGGAACAGTGAATAGTGTGCTTACACTTGGCTGACACTTTGTAGCCCCCCAGTGGCGCCAGATGTCCCTCGACGGCATCGAAACCAGATGAGACCAGCACCACGTCAGGACAGAACTCATAGGCAATCGGCATCACCACAGTCCTGGAGACAGATAGGGGAGGGTCAACGCTGTTGTAGGTCAAAGCACTCCAAAAGGTACGTTGTGCAAAAACCTTCCTAAATTGTCTGAAAATCATTTAAAAATAGCATAGGTCATTACAAGGCTTTATCAATTTTCTTATAATCCATTGTGAAGAGGGTATTCATAGACACTGTTACCCCACGAAAAATAATTCAAGGAACCTTGACATCTAGTGAAGCCATGAAAGTCAACACTGAGTTACACTTTATAGAAACATATCCTGTGTGTAATGAGGAACATAGTTGCTCGCAAGAACTTAACAAGATTCTGCAGTGTCACAGAATGACATCAAAATCAAATCAATATCAAATTTATAATGCCCTTTTTTACATCAGCAGATGTTACAAAGTGCTTATACAGAAACCCAGCCTAAAACCCCAAACAGCAAGTAATACAGATGTAGGAGCACGGTGGCTAGGAAAAACTCCCTAAAAAGGCAGGAACCTAGGAAGAAACCTAGACAGGAACCAGGCTCTTCTGGCTGTGCCGGGTGGAGATTATAAGAGTACATGGCCCTTAAGGCCAGATCGTTCTTCAAGATGTTCAAACGTTCATAGATGACCAGCAGGGTCAAATAATATTCACAGTGGACACAGGTTTCTGCATTTGACTTTGACCCTTTCAACACGCTAGTCTCTTGTGACACACAAAACATACTGTGCTTTACTGCTTACTGTATAACACATGCTCTTCAAGAGGGAGATGTGTACAGTATATTTAGGACCGCATGACATGTTCATTTGCAAATAAATCACTGACTACCCAGTGAAAGAGACATGGTCAAATTAAACCCATGTCCCATGGATCGGGCCTGGTCTGAGATCTGTTTGTGCTGTCTTGCCAACACCTACAGTCATTGTCAATATGCACAAACAGATCCGGAACCAAGCTACCACTGATCAGTCCAACTGTCAGAAACATTTCAACAAACATCCAGGTAACATACCCAGGTATGTGACACAGTGTGACACCAAATAAAAGTACATGAAAGTTGAAACACTAACACTAACACTATAACTAACACTATCACTATCACTATCATTAACACTATCACTAACACTATCATTAACACTAACACTATCACTAACACTATCACCAACACTATCACTATCACTATCGCTAACATTATCACTAACACTATCACTATCATTAACACTATCACTATCATTAACACTATCACTAACACTAACATTAACACTATCACTATCATTAACACTATCACTATCACTAACATTATCACTAACACTATCACTAACACTATCACTAACACTATCACTATCACTAACATTATCACTAACATTATCACTAACACTATCATTAACACTAACACTAACACTAACACTATCACCAACACTATCACTATCACTATCACTATCGCTAACATTATCACTAACACTATCACTATCATTAACACTATCACTATCATTAACACTATCACTAACACTAACATTAACACTAACACTATCATTAACACTATCACTATCACTAACATTATCACTAACACTATCACTAACACTATCACTATCACTATCAATTAACACTATCACTAACACTGTCACTATCACTACACTAACACTATAACTATCACTAACACTATACTTAACACTATCACTATCACTACCACTATCATTAACACTATCACTAACACTATCACTAACACTATCACTAACACTATCACTAACACTATCACTAACACTATCGTTATCACTAACACTAACACTATCACTATCACTATCACTATCGCTATCACTATCGCTATCACTAACACTAACACTATCGCTATCACTATCTCTATCACTGACACTATCACTATCACTATTACTAACACTATCACTAACACTATCACTAACACTATCATTACCACTATCACTCTCGCTACCACTATCATTAACACTATCACTAACACTATCCTATCACTGACACTACCGTTATCGCTATCACTAACACTATCGCTATCACTATCGCTAACACTATCACTATCGCTATCACTATCGCTATCACTATCGCTAACACTATCATTATCACTATCACTAACACTATCACTAACACTATTACTAACAGTAACACTATCACTATCACTATCACTAACACTACCACTAACACTATCAATATCACTATCACTAACACTATCACTATTACTAACACTATCACTAACACTGTCACTATCACTATCACTAACACTACACTAACACTATAACTATCACTAACACTATCATTAACACTATCACTAACACTATCACTAACACTATCCTATCACTAACACTATCGTTATCACTATCGCTAACACTATCACTAACACTATCACTATCACTATCGCTATCACTAACACTATCGCTATCGCTATCACTATTACTAACACTATCACTATCACTAACACTAACACTAGATGGATATAAATTACATCAAGTTGCCAGATAAATCAAATCAAACTTGTGTACTGAATACAACAAGTGTAGACCTTACCGTGAAATGCTTACTTACACGCCCTTAACCAACAAAGTAGTTCAAGAAGAGTTAAGAAAATATTTACCAAATAAACTAAAGTAAAAAATAATAATAAAAGCAACACAATAAGAATAACAATAACGAGGCTATATACAGGGGGCACCGGTACCGAGTCAGTGTGCGGGGGTACAGGTTAGTTGAGGTACTTTGTACATGTAGGTAGGGGTGAAGTGACTATGCATAGGTAATAAACAGCGAGTAGCAGCAGTATACAAAAGGGAGGGGGGGCCAATGTAAATAGTCTGGTGGCGATTTTATTAATTGTTCAGCAGTCTTATGGCTTGGGGGTAGAAGCTGTTGAGGAGCCTTTTGGTCCTAGACTTGGTGCTCCGGTACCGCTTGCCGTGCGGTAGCAGAGGAAACAGTCTATAACTTGGGTGACTGGAGTCTGACAATTTTATGGGCTTTCCTCTGACACCACCTATTATATAGGTCTTGTAGCCTAACGATAGTTACACATCATATACATTTCACCATTTGATTGACCCTTCAAATGGCTCATTCATCTCCCCTCCTCTCCCCTGTAACAATTCCCCAGGTCATTGCTGTAAATGAATGTGTTCTCAGTCAAATTACCTGGTAAAATAAGGAAAATATGTTTGGGGGATTTCTGTCACTAAACTTAATTTAAAAGAACTTTTGGCCTGTACCTTAAAATTCAATAATTGTTTTATGTTATATGCAGTTACCAGCTACACATGAGTATCTACTAGGCTACATTCTGGGTACCACAGCAGTTAAAGACTGACTACATAACAATAAGGGCTTTATCTAAAGCGTTAGTAAACAAATAACAGGACCAAGACAGAGAGATGTCCAGAGGGGAGGATGACGTCAACCTTTCTATTTTCATCTTCTGGAACTACTTCCCTTGTTCTTCTCCTCCTCCCCTTCTTCCTCACCCGCCTCTTCCTCCTCTCGTTGCTGCTGCCAGTGATTTAGCGAGCACACACTGCCCATGCCGAGTTTGATTCCCCTCTCTCTTCTTCTCTTTCTCTCGTTCCCTTTCCCCCCACCCTTTCTCCGGCCGGCAGTTCAAAGCGCTTCGGCGTGCGTCTGGTTCCCATTAGGGGCTCGGCCCTCTTCTCACGTCACTGACAGCCAGCCATCTGGGATCCATTGGGCTTAATTACGCCGCCTTTGGATTCCCTAACAATGCACCACCCCCACCACCACCCCCTCCCGGTCTGCACTACCAGACCATGCAGCCTGTGCAGTCCCTCACACACACACACACACACACACACACACACACACACACACACACACACACACACACACACACACACACACACACACACACACACACACACACACACACACACGTTGTATCCCGCAACTAAAGGAATCTACCAGATTATACCGCAACCCACCACCCCACCCCCCAATCATCCACTACCTCTATCCTATAGCCACTGAACTGCAAGACTAGCTGAAATGCCACCTTCTTCACTAATATACAGAAGAGGGTGGCATTTTGGAGGCAAACCCAAGATCCCTCACCTCCTGAATGGCAAGATGTGAAATTAACAGGATGGCCCCATTGGAAGATGGAAATCTCAAATCAAAGTTAATTTGTCACGTGCGCCAAATACAACAGGTGTAGTAGACCTTACAGTGAAATGCTTACTTACAGGCTCTAACCAATAGTGCAAAAAGGTATTAGGTGAACAATAGGTAAGTAAAGAAATAAAACAACAGTAAAAAGACAATGAAAAGGACAGTGAAAGATAGATGAATATGAATTAAATTAGAAGGATGGCAGGCTGCATTGAACCAGGTTATTACATTTATGGTATTTCAAGATGCATAAAATACAGCCAATGCAGAAATTGGGTGCATATTTTCTGGCTGTACAGAACGTCTGGGGAATAGAGGCCCAGTCACAGATTTTCCTTGCACAGACTTTATTGCTTACAATGTTTGTTGGTGGAATTGGGTGGGGGAACACGTGGGAAAGTGAACACATTTTCACTTGTAAAAATGTGTTTCTAAGGTGAATTCATGGGATTTTACATTTGGATTTCCCAGAGTCATTTTTTTTCAAATTCCACATGAGGATATTGGCTATATGTCTACAAGAAACAGAGCTACCTGTATTGACATCTGAGCTACTGTAAGAAAAAACTACTAGGTAACATACACCTGTACTAAGAGCTAAGAAAAATCTACCTGTAATGACAATGAAGTGACAGTTACTAGGTAACATCTACCTGTAATGAAAACTAAGTCACAGTTGCTAGGTAACATCTACCTGTAATGAAAACTAAGTGACAGTTGCTAGGTAACATCTACCTGTAATGACAATGAAGAGACAGTTACTAGGTAACATCTACCTGTAATGAAAACTAAGTGACAGTTGCTAGGTAACATCTACCTGCAATGAAAATGAAGTGACAGTTGCTACATCTACCTGTAATGAAAACTAAGTGACAGTTGCTAGGTAACATCTACCTGCAATGAAAATGAAGTGACAGCTACTAGGTAACATCTACCTGTAATGAAAACTAAGTGACAGTTGCTAGGTAACATCTACCTGTAATGAAAACTAAGTGACAGTTGCTAGGTAACATCTACCTGTAATGAAAATGAAGTGACAGTTGCTAGGTAACATCTACCTGTAATGAAAACGAAGTGACAGTTGCTACATCTACCTGTAATGAAAACTAAGTGACAGTTGCTAGGTAACATCTACCTGTAATGAAAACTAAGTGACAGTTGCTAGGTAACATCTACCTGTAATGAAAATGAAGTGACAGTTGTTAGGTACACCTGTACACGTAACGAAGATAGTCACTAGGTAACACACACCTAAACTAGGGAACACTTACTAGGTGTTCTTATTCTTCTATACAACCAGTGAATCAACACAGACCATACTGCTCTCAGTGAGTTAGCAATTAGCATTGTATGCTATGGGTAAACATTGAGCCTAGCGTCTGCCTGTTGGAATCAATGGCTCGTAACGGTACAGTATGGCTTCAGCCATTAGAATCCTGAGTTTGACGAGCTTGGCCCACCCACTGTGTGTATGCACCATACGGACCTCACATACTGTTCATCGTCTGGTGGCGAGCCAACACCGCTGACAGGAACGCTCAAAGTTCATAACGCCGCAAACCGAGCAGCTATTCATTCAGGGGCTGAGGCTTGAATGAAGTGGAAAGTGCGGTGCACAGAAAAAAGACACACCTCCATTCAGTGGCATGGATCCACACCATATAATGGAGGGCATCACAAAAATCTAACTCGCACCACAATATAAACACATGATACTGTACAAGTCTGTTATATCCCAGCTGTGCGTAGTATTTCAAGGATGAGTGAAGAGTTTTGGTAAGACTTTCTATGAATCAATTGCGCGCACACCCCATTGACTAAAATATCATCTTTGCACTTTTGTGGTTTTGTCTTAATGTGATTTCGGCTGGAGGTAAGGTGAGGTAGGTTAGGTGTATCTCTAACTCTGTACCTGAATGCTGCTAGGTATTCTGCGTCGCCCATGGGGGGGTCCAAGCCTCCCGTCCACGCCACGTTGACATTGAAGCCCTCACCTGCTTCTACTCCCACCTGGACAGAGAGGAAGAGAAAGAGAGAAAGAGAGATGGGAGAGAGAGAAATAGAGATATTCATTGTTATTCATTAATGTTCATAGTGATCATGTTAACATCTTACTTCATTGAAAGTTATGCTGAGAGCTGAGGGAGGGTCGTGAGATATTTTGCATCAAATGTTCACACACAATCAGCACCATAGTTTCAAAATGCACATTTGTGCCATTGAGGAAAAGCTGTGTCACATTTCAATGACATAAGGGAGTGATTACAATTTCCAAATGAAAGACGGCTGGACATTAATTCAACGCCTCCATCAACTCAACAATTTTTATTTTTGATACAATTTGTCAAATCTGCTCATAAATCACAAAACTACACCCAGAATATGTCCCAGTTTTAACACACTACAGAGACATATTTTCTTGAGTTGGCACTTGTCGATATTTAGTATCTAGCTATATTTCACCAAAACTCAGCACCCAGAACCAAATGTTAACGTCTGTCACGAGAGAGTACATTTCACCAAATGCCAGGCACAACCTGATTTGACCTCACATTAATGGGGTGGGAGAATAGTTGAGCCACTGGTCTTAAGAGTAGGCCTTAAAATGCCTGCCTCTCTTTTTAGTCCTGCTAGTGGCTATTTACTGTGGCTAATTAGCTATTTACTGTAGCTAATTAGCTATTTACTGTAGCTATTTACTGTCGCTATTTACTATAGCTATTTAGCTATTTACTGTAGCTATTTACTATAGCTATTTAGCTATTTACTGTAGCTATTTAGCTATTTACTGTCGCTATTTAGCTATTTACTGTAGCTATTTAGCTATTTACTGTAGCTATTTACTGTAGCTATTTACTGTAGCTATTTAGCTATTTACTGTAGCTATTTAGGGTGGCTATTTAGCTTTTGAAAACCTCTCCAACATCACTCAATGTCATGGTGAGAAGAGAGTGAGGACTGAGTGACACCCTATTGGCAACAAACCGTGGTCATTTCCTTTGTGTGTGTGTGATGATGTGCATCGCAGAATGTCTCTCGGTGGACTGGATGTCCACAGGGTAAATTCAAAACACATGCGCTCCGCCATACACTGCCAACTAGTCACTCTCACACACACATACACACGCACACACACACACACGCACACACACACGCTCTATCCATCACTCTATTGTTCTTCTCTTCTTCATTCCTTTTCTTCATTTTTCCTCTTTTATTTCCCTTTCTGTCTTTCCCCTCATGTTTAAAAGATGCTGGAGTGGATTAGGGATACCCTGATGTTTATGTGTAGTACCCCTGGTCACATCATGCTACCCCCTAGTGTGTTATATAGGTACATGATGCTAAGGTGACATCACCGCTACCCCCTAGTGTGCTATATTAGTACATGGTTCTGTGGTGACATCACCGCTACCCCCTAGTGTGTTATATTGGTACATGGTGCTATGGTGACATCACCGCTACCCCCTAGTGTGTTATATTGGTACATGGTGCTATGGTGACATCACCGCTACCCCCTAGTGTGTTATATTGGTACATGGTGCTGTAGTGGAGGGACACAGAGACTACAGAGGTTTACCACACAGCTCAGTGGAGGTCGAGGGGCCATTTAAGGCAAAGCCACATCCAAGCCAGAACAGCCTCATTTGGACCATCCCCTCATGATGAAGGTTATGTGAAAACATCCACTTTTTCATCCTCACAGTTTTGTGAGAATGGGAAAATGAAGGTGGATGGTGTGGTATTTGGTGGGTGGTAACAGATGCTGAAGGGGTTTTCAGACTAGTGGGCCGACCCAATCTGTTCGGTGCTTGCTCAGACATTTTCTTTTCCAAATGGTCACACCGATCATGTATTTGATGGACAGTTCCATCTACCAATAGGAGAGCATGATGTATACGGTGGTGGATAGTACAACCTAATATACCTCAGCTGGGTCCCCGCTACCGGGGAAGAATTTGCCGTTGTCATAGCGATGCAGGGAGATGTACAGCACGCTGGGGTCGTTGTAGAAGACCGACTGGGTACCGTTCCCATGGTGAACATCCTGAACATTGGTGAGAAAGGTCAAGGGGCAGTCAGACTCTTAATTCTGTAGTATACTAAACTAGTCCATTACTTGACCTTAATGTTTGCATAATCCCTTTTAGTGCACACTAAAATACATACAATTACTTGTCCTTATAAGTTGTGTGTACGTGTGTGTGTGTGTGTGTACGTGTGTGTGTGTGTGTGTGTGTGTGTGTGTGCGCGCCTAGGCCCAGACTCGTGGCAGGTCTGACTCATGTGGAAAGCAGACATCGGTGTGAATGCTGACACCAAGTTTATGGTCAATAATGGTGTTAAAGTGAGCACGTGTGTGTGTCTGTGTTTAGATCCCATGTGGGGACCAGTGACAGCGGCCGTCTCTCACCCAGTCCACGATGAGGATCTTGCTGACGCCGAGTTTGTGCTGGAGCTGCTTGGCTGCGATGGCCACAGAGTTGAAGAAGCAGAAACCCCTTTGGAGAGAGACACATGTGGGGACATAGGAATACTTATGAGAATATGTTCCCATAATGACACCATAGACACCCGATGTAAAGTCAAGGCTTTTTTTAAGTGAAAGGTCTCCAGGAGATATCTCCATGATAATGTGAGGCCGTTCTCACTATACACAAACTAGGTGATGTGAAGACATTAGTGCCAATGGGTCAAACATGCTGTGTTTCACTGAACATGCACTCATGTTTAGGCACGGTATGGCTGGACAGTACCAGAATGTAGGGTTGCAAAGTATGAATGATGGGAAATAGCGGTGCTGACAGCAGAAGCTATAAACTCGGTGACTGTGAACTAAATTGTAGATCATATCTGCTGTCCAACTCTTCTCCTCCAGAGTCATTATCGACACATAAATAACTACTGACAGGCACTGCTGAGTACACACACACACATGCACACACTTAGAGGTGGTGCTATAGGCTGACAGCACAATGTCCTGAAAGCTGGGCATGAATTGAGCAGCGCGGGTACAAGTAGATTGCTGTTAGCCTTGGGCAAGTAACACACATTCACACACATAACACACACCTGAAAGGTACTTTTCATGTGTAGGGAACCCTTTGAAATTATTTTAGAGACCTCCTGTTTCTGTGTGTGTGTGTGTGTGTGTGTGTGTGTGTGTGTGTGTGTGTGTCTGTGTGTGTGTGTCTGTGTGTGTGTGTCTGTGTGTGTCTGTGTGTGTCTGTGTGTGTCTGTGTGTGTCTGTGTGTGTCTGTGTGTGTCTGTGTGTGGTGCAGTACTTACAAGGGGGTAGAGTGGGCTGCATGATGTCCAGGGGGCCTCACCACTGCAAAGCCATTCTGTGAGGATGGAATAGAAACTTTAACACTGACTCTGGCTTTCTCTGAATAAATCTTACGATTTCACTTATATTAGTTGAATACAGGTGACATTGAAAGGTTTTTATATAGCCATATTAAATTCAAATTTCTTGTGAAATTCATAAATTCAATAAACCATGAAGAGAAAGGACTATACAGTATGCTTCAATGTGTATTAATGTATGTTACGGGATTGACAATTCTGATCAGCTGAGTTACGGCTCGGACAGGGGGTTGCGATTGGCGGTCTCACCTTCAGCTCTCCTTGTGCCACCCTGAGTGCAAGCTCCGTCACGCTGCCTGCTGCCAAGCGAGACGCCGTTGATGTGTGCATCTCGTTCCAGATCGTATCATTGTCCACCTGTCAATCACGCAAAACCAAGAAGTTACGTCAGGGGATGGGATAAAAATTATAACCACAGGGAGAAACATGGGCATAATTTACAAGTTGGTGTCAGACCAATGAGTAAAGAGGAAGTCACCCATTGGAATAGCGAGGTGACAGGTTGTGACAGGTTGTAGGAAAGATTCCAAAGTCTACTGTTTATTCCAACCAAATGAAGAGTATCATGACTTATTGGGAGCCAGGGGGAAGGATTTGGCAAGGGTAACATTTACCCACACTAATCACCACAACATTGACTTACTGCTGGTGTAAAGGGGGTAGTAAAGTATTCCTGTTCTCAGATCCTCTCTCTCTCTCTCTCTCCCTTTGTTATTCCATGTTTCAAAACTCCACATTTCTGGCGGTTTGGCACAACGGAACAATGAAATCAGAGGAATTTCTTTTATCACCGTCTTGGCCATCTTGTTCCAATCAGTGTGCCTGACCAGAGGAGCCAAGAGCCGGAAATCCAGACAGATCAGGCGCCTTATCAACACTATACAAAGCCCCTTCCTTCTCCTCTCCTCCTCCTATTCTCCCTCATCTTCTTCCTCATCCACTCATCTCTTCTTCATCTTCTTCTGTGTCTGCAAATATTTTCTCCTTCTTTGATACAAACCATCCTCTCCTCCTCCACTTTCATTTTCTCCCTGTTTCTCTCAACTCCTTCCTCCTCCTCTCATCTCCTCTTCGTCTTCTTTAATGTCCGCATTTTCTCCTTCCTTATTTTTATTTATTTCACCTTTTTTTAACCAGGTAGGCTAGTTGAGAAAAAGTTATCATTTACAACTGTGACCTTATCAACACCATTACAAGCCTACTTCTTCCTAATCCCCCCCCCCCCTTTCTCTTATTCCTCTTCAACTCATCCCTGCCTCATCCTCTTCTTTGGTGTCCATAAAGTCCACCTCTCTCCCTCTTTCTCCCTGTCTCTCCCCCTCGTTCTCTCTCCCTGTCTCTCTCCCTCGTTCTCTCTCTCATCTCTCACCTTTTCTTTGTCTTTGATATCTATTTGGCGTTTCGACCAAGTCCCTGCCAACAACAACATCCTCCATAATTTGTAGTCCTATTAGCTTAATTGTGTAATGAGGCATAATCAAGCATGTAATGTTTGCCATTTTGTAATGTGATTAGATAAGTGGAAAGATTTCACAATCTTTGATTTTGCATTACAAGGTCTGTTGAGCTGTGTGCCTGTGTACAGTAAGTGTGTGTGTGTGTTGTGTATGTGTGTGTGTACTTTTGAGTAACTCACCCCAACTCCTCCACATCGTAGCATCACACGCATCCTTTGAGATAAGATCCCTGCAAGAGAAAGATAAGATAACTTTAACGTGCTTTAATAACACACTTGAATGCCATCTGTAAATACGAATAACATTTTTAATTTAAGAGCTTAGTTGGTTTAGCTATGGAAAAAGATGGGAACCTTCCCGCTAGCCATGATTGGTTGAGATAATGGATGGGCTGGACATGCCAAGAGATTAGTTCAGATTGGTCTGCCCTGTAGCATGCTTCTGTCTATAACATGAGCTGCTCAGTATGTGTAGATAATCCTTCCTCTCGTGGCTTTTTTGAAAGATATAATGTAGCAAAAGTGTTGCTACTGCTCTAAACAACATTGCTGCCCTGGATTTAGCAGGCACAATCAACAAAGATCATTGGGAAAAAGTTGTGATGGACTACTTTCTGCACACGGCCAGTGTGAACCGGCGTGACTTGACACAACGGGCCAAACAAGCTGTAGTGACAAACAAAACGGAAAAGCCACAGGACGACTTAGTTAGATTGGTTCCTTGTCTGCCGTGAAGCGTTCATCCATGTATACAGGTAAGAGTCTAACTACATTTTCAGATATTATAGGTTTCACATTTAGTCAGAAAGTCGTTTTCATTGCAAGTTGAAGCTTACTGTTAGCTAGCTAGCAAATGTTAGCTTGCCGGCTCGCTAGCTAACGTTCCCATGTACGATCTGTGTAATTGAATCAAGTTGGTTAGTTTTAGCTACCTGCAGATTCATTCTACAGCATTTCATGGATGGTGGCTAGCTAATGACAATCTGTTTGTACTGTAGCTATGGGTTGGGATTATGGTTCATTGTTTAGATAGCTAGAGCTAGCTAGCTGCATGTCTAAACAAAAAACTTGCCAGATGATTCCACGACCAATCAGGTTAGCCAGATGTGTCTGGGGGATGGTTATAGTATTTCTTTCACATGACCCATCAGTTTAGACCAGTGTGTCTGGGTAAGAATCATCTAATAATTATACAATATTTTTATCTGGACACTTTCTGTTTTTTATATTGCTACTATACAGGTAACCAGGTAACCATTTCACTGTACCGTTTACACCTGTATCCTGTGCATGTGACAAATAAAGAACAACATGACCTGAACCAAAGTCAGATTAGGGTATAGGCAAAGGACTAGATTAAGTGTATTTTTACCTGGAGTTTTTCCTTATTGTAGGCTACTAATTGTACCACTTTAAGTCTTGAAATCTTTGGTTGTTTACTGAGTCTCTACTTTTATCCAAAGTAAAAATGTGCATTTAAAATGTAAGACCGAATCGAGGCGGTCGGTCACAAATGATCCATGCATGTGTATAGGTCCATGTATGTGATTATGAGTGTTCAAAAATACAGATTTTTGGCTATTGCCCAAGTGAGTGTGAGTGTTATCAGAGCTGTGTTGGTTTGAGTGTGTGTACTGTATGTGTCAGTGAGTGAAGATGAGTGTGTGTGTGTGTGTCACACCAGCCAGCTTGCGGTTGTCCAGTTTGAGACGATGGAGTAGGTTGGTGCCATACAGCAGGACGTGCTTCTCGGAGTGGACAGACTGAAGCTCCTCCAGAGAGGCCTTCCTGCTACGGATACACTACAGCAGCAAACACACACTCTTCATTAAACTGTATCTTTAACACACACACATACACACATGGATGGACACACGCACACACACCACTCAACTGACTGTGGTGCGCACACACACACACACACACACACACACACACACAAAATAACAGACACTCACACAGTTGGTTAGATGGTAGATGCAATGTTAGCTTAACTCTATGTGACAGTAGTGATCATAGTAGACGTTAGAAATTGGCCCATCATCTTTGAACAAAGTAGCACTGTAGAGTTTACTAAGTGTCAGTTGATCTCTCGTGGACACAAATAGTATCGTAACATCTGTCAAAAGACTGTGGGATGCGATGACTATCTATCTGGTGCACAGGTTTTTCGTCACTGGTTATTTGAACAAATCACGATTTAGCGTGCGTGCGCATCTTTCTAAATTCGGAAGGGGAAGGGACATTTGGCCCATAGACTTGCCTGAGTCTTGTAGCGAAAGAGGGCTGGAGCTACCGCCCTGCTTCCGCTCCTCGTTTTAGTATCTTTTTTTTCTTCATGCGATGACACAATTAGGTCAGATTCTAGTTCTGGGTTTTCTAGATCAGGTGTCAGTAAACCATCTCAGGGACCGGCACCGGTCCACAGACCAGAAATTGAGAAACACTGGTATAATATATCAGAATATAACACACAAATACTATATATCTATATATATATATATATACACACACACACCTCACACTGGTTCCTGAGGCCACTTTCTTGCAATCTGGACCAGATGCTATGGATTCTCCCAGCATGCTCTGGGTGTCGGCTGTTGTCGCCACAGGTGCACTGGTGCTTTAGCATCTGAGAGTCATACACCAGACCTACACACACACACACACACACACACACACACACACACACACACACACACTCTGTGGTTTAGATACCCATACGAAATAGGTAGAAAGACAGTCAGCCAGACAAGCAGCCAGACAGACAGTCAGACAGCCAGACAGCCAGTCAAACAGGCTGCCAGTTAGACAGCCAGCCAGTCAGACAGCCAGACAGCCAGTCTGACAGTGAGCCAGCCAGACAGCCAGCCAGCCAGATAACCAGCCAGTCAGCGATCCTATTAAATGAAGTTATAATATGTAATTCTATAGACGGGACATAGAGCTGAATATATAGTAAACTGACCATGTGATACAACATAAAACATTGTGTACAGCACTCCCCAAGTCTGTCTCACCAGTGGTGAATCGTAGCTTGGTGGGGGTCTCTGGACCAGTGCTGGCCAGAGACAGCGGGGTGTCTGTGGGCTGTGGAGGAGGGGGAAGAGAGGTGGAGGCAGGGGAGGACTTTGCGCGGCCAAGGGGGCGGTGGGAAGGGCCAAGAACCACAGGCACACCCAGGGGGTCCAGGTAGGTCACCTGTCTGTGCCTTTCTGTCAGGACCTGAAGGTGCCTGGACTGCTCCCAATGGAATGACTGGAGGGGGAGGGAGGGAGGGAGGGAGAGAGAGTGGAGAAGATGGGGAAAGAAAAGGGGGGACGAGAGGGAGGGAGAAAGGGAGAGGAATGGAGGGAGAAAGGGAGATGAATGGAGGGAGAAGCAGGGAGGAATGGAGGGAGAAAGGGAGAGGAATGGAGGGAGAAAGGGAGAGGAATGGAGGGAGAAAGGGAGAGGAATGGAGGGAGAAAGGGAGAGGAATGGAGGGAGAAAGGGAAAGAATGGAGGGAGACGGGGAGAGAATGGAGGGAGACAGGGAGAGGAATGGAGGGAGACAGGGAGAGGAATGGAGGGAGAAGCAGAGAGGAATGGAGGGAGAAGCAGGGAGGAATGGAGGGAGAAGCAGGGAGGAATGGAGGGAGAAGCAGGGAGGAATGGAGGGAGAAAGGGAGAGGAATGGAGGGAGAAGGGGAGAGGAATGGAGGGAGAAGGGGAGAGGAATGGAGGGAGAAAGGGAGAGGAATGGAGGGAGAAAGGGAGCGGAATAGAGGGAGAAAGGGAGAGGAATGGAGGGAGAAAGGGAGAGGAATGGAGGGAGAAAGGGAGAGGAATGGAGGGAGAAAGGGAGAGGAATGGAGGGAGAAAGGGAGAGGAATGGAGGGAGAAAGGGAGAGGAATGGAGGGAGAAAGGGAGAGGAATGGAGGGAGAAAGGGAGAGGAATGGAGGGAGAAGGGGAGAGGGATGGAGGGAGAAGGGGAGAGGGATGGAGGGAGAAAGGGAGAGGAATGGAGGGAGAAAGGGAGAGGAATGGAGGGAGAAAGGGAGAGGAATAGAGTGACAAAGGGAGAGGAATAGAGTGACAAAGGGAGAGGAATAGAGTGACAAAGGGAGAGGAATAGAGTGACAAAGGGAGAGGAATGGAGGGACAAAGGGAGAGGAATGGAGGGAGAAAGGGAGAGGAATGGAGGGAGAAAGGGAGAGGAATCGAGGGAGAAAGGGAGAGGAATCGAGGGAGAAAGGGAGAGGAATGGAGGGAGAAGGGGAGAGGAATGGAGGGAGAAAGGGAGAGGAATGGAGGGAGAAGCAGGGAGGAATGGAGTGAGAAAGGGAGAGGAAGAGTGAGAAAGGGAGAAAGGGAGAGGAATGGAGGGAGAAAGGGAGAGGAATGGAGGGAGAAAGGGAGAGGAATGGAGGGAGAAGGGGAGAGGAATGGAGGGAGAAGCAGGGAGGAATGGAGGGAGAAAGGGAGATGAATGGAGGGAGAAAGGGAGAGGAATGGAGGGAGAAGCAGGGAGGAATGGAGGGAGAAAGGGAGAGGAAGAGTGAGAAAGGGAGAAAGGGAGAGGAATGGAGGGAGAAGGGGGGAGGAATGGAGGGAGAAGGGGGGAGGAATGGAGGGAGAAGGGGAGAGGAATGGAGGGAGAAGGGGAGAGGAATGGAGGGAGAAGGGGAGAGGAATGGAGGGAGAAAGGGGGAGGAATGGAGGGAGAAAGGGAGAAGAATGGAGGGAGAAAGGGAGAGGAATGGAGGGAGAAAGGGAGATGAATGGAGGGAGAAAGGGATAGGAATGGATAGAGAAAGGGAGAGGAATGGAGGGAGAAAGGGAGAGGAATAGAGGGAGAAGCAGAGAGGAATGGAGGGAGAAAGGGAGAGGAATGGAGGGAGAAGCAGAGAGGAATGGAGGGAGAAGCAGGGAGGAATGGAGGGAGAAAGGGAGAGGAATGGAGGGAGAAGCAGGGAGAGGAATGGAGGGAGAAAGGGAGAGGAATAGAGGGAGAAAGGGAGAGGAATAGAGGGAGAAAGGGAGAGGAATGGAGGGAGAAAGGGAGAGGAATGGAGGGAGAAAGGGAGAGGAATGGAGGGAGAAAGGGAGAGGAATGGAGAGAGAAAGGGAGAGGAATAGAGTGAGAAAGGGAGAGGAATGGAGGGAGAAAGGGAGAGGAATGGAGGGAGAAAGGGAGAGGAATGGAGGGAGAAAGGGAGAGGAATGGAGAGAGAAAGGGAGAGGAATAGAGTGAGAAAGGGAGAGGAATGGAGAGAGAAAGGGAGAGGAATGGAGGGCGAAAGGGAGAGGAATGGAGGGAGAAGCAGGGAGGAATGGAGGGAGAAAGGGAGAGGAATGGAGGGAGAAGCAGGGAGGAATGGAGGGAGAAAGGGAGAGGTATGGAGGGAGAAAGGGAGAGGAATGGAGGGAGAAAGGGAGAGGAATGGAGGGAGAGAGGGAGAGGAATGGAGGGAGAAAGGGAGAGGAATGGAGGGAGAAAGGGAGAGGAATAGAGGGAGAAAGGGAGAGGAATGGAGGGAGAAAGGGAGAGGAATGGAGGGAGAAAGGGAGAGGAATGGAGGGAGAAAGGGAGAGGAATGGAGGGAGAAAGGGAGAGGAATAGAAGGAGAAAGGGAGAGGAATGGCAGAACAGAGAGAGAGAGAAAAAAGATGAGTATTATTATTTTGTTTGTTTATTTGTTTACCCATTACTTTAGCAATGACATAAAACAGGCAACTAAGAGCTGAGCTATTGAGCTGTGATTCTATGGTGCCCTCTATTGGTGAGCCAAACAGTTGGTCTGAACTGAAGCTGTAGTCGGAAGTGGGACTAATTGAATAATTTTCTGTATGACCTAGGTAGCGCTTCAGGTGTGTTGTAAGTGTGTGTGCGTCCGCATGCATGCATATCAGAGGAGGCTGGTGGGTGGAGCTATAGGAAGATGGGCTCAATGTAATGGCGGAATGGACTAAATGGAACATAGTCAAACGTGGTTTCCATATCTTTGATACCGTTCAATTCATTCCATTACAGCCATTACAACGAGCCTGTCCTCCTATAGCTCCTCTGATACAGGTGTGTGTGTGTGTGTGTGTGTGTGTGCGTGCGTGCGTGTATGCATGTGTGCATACATGTGAGATCGTGTACCTGATTCACCAGAGGTGTGTATTTCCTGATATGTTCCCCATGGCTGTCTCGTGAGGATGTATACTCTGTGTCCCACATTGACTCAGAGCTGCTGGTTCCACTCTGTCTACTTCTCTGGTATTCATCCTCCTCCCCTAACCTGATATCCTCTGGGTCCATGTCCTCCGAGGAGATCTGTGTGAGACGAGGCTTCTCACAGGATCAAAGGTCATCATGTATTAGTCTTCACTCTTCTTCTTCATGTCTCACTAGTACTATTATGCAGTATGTATTGTACTGTGTGTGTGTGTGTGTGTGTGTGTGTGTGTGTGTGTGTCTGTGTGATGCTTGAAAATTCCCAAGGTATGTGTGTGTGTGTGTGTGTGATGCTTGAAAATTCCCAAGGTATGTGTCTGTGTGTGTGTGTGTGTGTGTGTGTGCGTGCATGCGTGCGTGCACATGAGCATGTTGCTCGACAATTCCCAAGCTGTGTGAGTGTGTCCAATCTGTGCTCCTTCTCACCTGGTCCAGGTGTGTGTTTTGTTTGAGTCTCTCCAGCAGCAGTTTGTGGTTCTGCTGCAGTAGCTGGTGCTGCTGGTGAGAGGGCAGTGGGGGCTCAGACCGGGTCCGACCCAGGGGCCTGTGGGGGCCCAAGCTGGCCAGTCCTTCCAGCCTGGAGGAGGGGTACTGGATAAGGCCTGGGTTCAGACCTCGCACTGGAGGAAGAGAGAGGTGGGGAGAAAGAAAGTGAAGGGGAAGAGAGAGGGATAGAGGGAGGGAGAGAGAGAGTGAAAGAGAGTAAGAGGGAGGGAGAGAGAGAAAGGGGGAGAGAGAGAGAGAGAGATAGAAAGGGGAGAGTGAGCAAGAGAGAAGGGGAGAGGGGGGGGAGAGAGAGAGAGAGAAAAAGAAAGGGAGAGAAGGAGAGAGAGAGAGAGAGAGAGAGAGAGAGAGAGGGAGAGGGAGAGAGACAGACATCAGGATCATCATGTTTGACAAAAAAATTAAGAAAATTACTAGAGAGGAAGTAGACTGTTGTGGGAATGTTTTTTATTTATCTAGGCAAGTCAGTTAAGAACAAATTCTTATTTAAAATGACAGCCGCTTGGGGAACAGTGGTTTAACTGCCTTGTACACCCGCATTACTTGCTGTTTGCGGATTTATGCTGGGTTTCTGTACAGCACTTTGTGACATCAGCTGATGTAAGAAGGGCTTTACAAATACATTTGATTGATTAATTGTTCAGGGGCAGAATTACATATTTTTACATTGTCAGCTCGGGGATTTGATCCAGCAATCACTCGGTTACTGGCCCAACGCGCTAACTACTAGGCTTTGATGAGTCTGGGTAACCATGAAATAGATCAATTTGATGAGTCTGGGTAACCATGAAATAGATCCGTTTGATGAGTCTGGGTAACCAGGAAATAGATCAGTTTGATGAGTCTGGATAACCAGGAAATAGATCAGGTTGATGAGTCTCAGTAACCAGGAAATAGATCAGTTTGATGAGTCTGGGTAACCAGGAAATAGATCAGTTTGATGAGTCTGGGTAACCAGGAAATAGATCGGTTTGATGAGTCTGGGTAACCAGGAAATAGATCAGTTTGATGAGTCTGGGTAACCAGGAAATAGATCAGTTTGATGAGTCTGGGTAACCAGGAAATAGATCAGTTTGATGAGTCTGGGTAACCAGGAAATAGATCAGTTTGATGAGTGGATGAAGTAAGTGGCATTCAGTCAAATGGTCAATAGAGGGCAGTGTCGCTCTGTGTTTGTTTGATTAGCTGTGCATGCAGCAGTCCTGAGGGCTCCAGGATGACTATAGGTGTGTGTCTGTGTGTATGTATATCTGTGTGTGTCTCACCAGTGACTAGCTGTGTATGCAGCAGTCCTGAGGGCTCCAGGATGACTACAGGTGTGTGTGTGTGTGTGTGTGTATGTATATCTGTGTGTGTCTCACCAGTGACTAGCTGTGTATGCAGCAGTCCTGAGGGCTCCAGGATGAACATGGGCTGGAGGTGATGGTGGGCAGCACTGTGTCTCTCCATGGGCAGGTAGACCTGGGGCAGTACCCTGGCCACCCTCTGATAACTACCCGTTTCCCAATCACCATGGCCAGGAAGCCCGGTGCTGATGCTCGGCAGGGCGGTGGAGCAGGGCACCATGAAGTGGGCCAGCGTACCATCCTGGAGTAGCAACCTCTGAGCCTGAAGGAGGGAGGCAGGTCCGGAAAACACAAAACATTCAAACATAACTGCTAAACACACTAAATCAATTGAGTAGTGTTAACTCAAAAAACTATAGTAATTTAAACTTGATTCAATTCCAGTAGGTAGTGTGCAGTCAACTACTAACTGTCGGGTTATCAAAGTTCAGTCCTCAATGTTTCAATGTCTGTTAGAATAGATTGACTGTTTCATTCCTTTAGTATAAGTATAAGAGCAGAAAAAAGCATCAGTTTGCTGAAATCTGAGTGGTGAAAAATATTGGAAACTGAAAAGGACACGTCAGTTGAACACTAATCTAATATTCATGGTACAGTACAGCAGGTGGCCAAATGTTTTAAACAGGCCTGTTGAAGAGAGAGAGAGAGAGAGAGATGGACAACTGTACACCACTGCCATGTTATTCAATCAGCCCTTATTCAATTAATACATATACTATATACAAAAGTATGTGGATACCCCTTCGAATTAGTGGATTCAGCTATTTCAGCCACACCCGTTGCTGACAGGTGTATAACATAGAGCACACAGCCATGCAATCTCCAAATCGTCTGTCCTCGGTTGCAACACTCACTACCGAGCTCCAAACTGCCTCTGGGAGCATGTCAGCAAAATAACAGTTCATTGGGAGCTTCATGAAATGGGTTCCACAAGTTTAAGATCACCATGTGCAATGCCAAGTGTCGGCTGGAGTGGTGTAAAGCTCGCCACCATTGGGCTCTGGAGCAGTGGAAACATTCTCTGGAGTGACGAATCATGCTTCACCATCTGGCAGTACGACGGACGAATCTGAGTTTGGAGAATGCATAGTGGCAACTGTAAAGTTTGGTGGAGGAGGGCCTCCCGAGTGGCACAGCGGTCTAAGTCACTGTATCGCAGTGCTAGAGGCATCACTACAGATCTGGGTTTGATCCCAGGCTGTGTCGCAGCCAGCCGCGATTGGGAGACCCATGAGGCGGTGCACAATTGGCCCAGCGTCGTCAGGGTTAGGGGAGGGTTAGGGGAGGGTTTGGCCCAGCGTCGTCAGGGTTAGGGGAGGGTTTGGCCCAGCGTCGTCAGGATTAGGGGAGGGTTTGGCCCAGCGTCGTCAGGGTTAGGGGAGGGTTTGGCCCAGCGTCGTCAGGGTTAGGGGAGGGTTTGGCCCAGCGTCGTCAGGGTTAGGGGAGGGTTTGGCCCAGCGTCGTCAGGGTTAGGTTTGGCCCAGCGTCGTCAGGGTCAGGATTAGCCCAGCGTCGTCAGGATTAGGGGAGGGTTTGGCCCAGCGTCGTCAGGGTTAGGGGAGGGTTTGGCCCAGCGTCGTCAGGGTTAGGGGAGGGTTTGGCCCAGCGTCGTCAGGGTTAGGGGAGGGTTTGGCCCAGCGTCATCAGGGTTAGGGGAGGGTTTGGCCAGCCAGGATGTCCTTGTCACATCGTGCTCTTGCAACTCCTTGTGGCAGCACGCTGACTTCGGTCGCCAGCTGTACGGTGTTTCCTCCAACACATTGGTGCAGACGGTTTCTGGGTTAAGCGAGCAGTGTGTCAAGAAGCAGTTCGGCTTGGCGGGATCGTGTTTCAGAGGAAGCATGGCTCCCGACCTTCGCCTGTCCCGAGTCCATACGGAAGCTGCAGCGATGGGATGAGACCAGGGCAAAGGGGCTGTGTGTGGGGCTGTGTGTGGGGCTGTGTGTGGGGCTGTGTGCGGCCTGCGACCTGATTCAGTACGGACCGCGGAATCATGCTCAGATGACATGTAGAATTTGAGATACACACGTCACAGTTACAAATAGTAGCTGCTAGAATTTGCGCAAAAAAAAGTTTTTCAAAGGTTTGAAAGAAAAGGAAAACAGACAATGAATGTAGGGTGTTCCAGCAAGACTGGACATCTACATATATATTTATTGAGGTATCAGGGAAAGCTGTGTGCTTTGTGTGCAAAGAGAGCATCGCTGTCGTGAAAGACTACAACTTGTCCCGACACTTCCAGACGAAGCAGACAGAGAAACATAGGAATATGTCTTCTGAGCGGTGGGCATCTAAAGAGTGCCTTTCTCAGTTGCAAAAGCAGCAAGGACATTTCACAAAACTGCATTCAGCAGATGGAATTGCGAGAGCTAGCTATGTACTGTCCCACTAAATTGCTAAACATAGCAAACCATTCGCTGAGGGCGAATTCATTAAAGCGTTTTTAATTGACTCTGCAGCAATACTTTACCCTGAGAAGGAAGAGCTGTTTGAAAATGTTTCCCTGTCTAGACGAACAGTGACACGGCGTGTTGAGGACATCGCAGACAATATGGAACAACAGTTGAAAGACAAGGTAAAGGATTTCTCCTATTTCTCCTTGGCCCTGGATGAGAGCAGTGATGCACATGACACGGTACAGTTGTTGATATTCTTACGAGGCATAACACCAGTCTTTTAAATTACAGAGGAGCTTCGGTGCAGTCAATGAAGAGCACAACGACAGGCAAAGATTTATTGGAGGAGGTTAATAAGTGTGTGGCAAAGCTGGGACTGAGTTTTAAAAATATATCCAGTGTGACCACTGATGGGTGCCCAAACTTGATAGGAAAAAACATTGTCCTTTTGAAAAGGATGCAAGATCAAATAGCTGAGCTGAACCCAGATCAGAAAATGAATTTCCTGCATTGCATTTTTCATCAGGTGGTGCTCTCAAACGTGTTCTGAAAATGAGCCTGTTGTGGATACAGTCACTAAAGTGGTAAACTTCATAAGAGCAAAATCTTTAAACCACAGGCAGTTTGTCTCACTGTTGGAAGAGACAGAGTCGGGTCATGCAGGTCTCCCCACCACACAAATGTGAGATGGCTGTGTTTCGGGAAGGAGCTTAGAAGGGTGTGGGACCTGAAGTCGGAGATTGATGAGTTTTTGCAAATGAAAGAAAAATATGTTGATTTCCCTCAACTGCAAGATAAAGAATGGTTGGCTGATTTTGTCTTCACCGTGGACATCATGGCCCTCATGAATGAACTGAATTCCAAACTACAAGGGAAGGGCCTTTTTGCACATCAGATGTACAGCCTTGTTAAAGCCTTCAAGGGAAAATGACTTCTCCTGACTCGCCAAGTAGAAGCCAACAATCTCACGCACCTTCCGATACTACTAGTCTGTTCCCTATCAGACGACCAGCAGGAGAAGTATACATCTCTGCTGTGTGCTTTTAACAGTGTTTTCTCGTCGTTTTGAGGAAAATGACATGCTGTTGGTTTCCTCTCCTTTCATCTTCAATGTGGATAACTCTCCCACTGACCTGCAGTGATTGGAGAACTATTCAAAACAATGTCACTGACGAGGTTCTATGCATCTCAGCATGAACAAAACTTTCCAAAGATTAGGAGTCATGCTCAGAAGATGTTTGTACTGTTTGGGTCAACCTATGTATGTGAACAGACATTTTCAGTGATGAAATATAAGTTAAGGCACAGATCATCTCTTACTGACTCTCACCTCTCAGCAATCCAGCGCATAGTGACGTCAGAAACTATACCTGACTTCACTGCTCTAGTCAGTGCCTATCAGAGACTTCACTCCTCACACTGATTGAGTAGTTTAAATGTAATGTTGAGCTCTCTCTCTTTCTTGTGTTTTTGTGCATACCCGTTAACAAGAGTCCGTGGTGCTGAATGCACAGTGTACTTTCCCTGCGTGTAGTTTATTGCATGTTTAATAATAATGAAAATACTACAAAAAGGAGAACATGGATGTGGTTTATTTCTGTTGATGTTAAAAAGTAAAATAAGTAGCATATCTGGACGTGATTTCCATAGATATCAACACAGTTGTATAATCCTGTAATATGATTCTGGTCCACGATGGCAAAAATATATTCTAATGTGGCCCTCCATGGAAAATAATTCCAGGGGGATGCAGGAAAACGCTACCTGCCCCAATGCATAGTGCCAACTGTAAAGTTTGGTGGAGGATAAATAATGGTCTGGGGCTGTTTTTCATGGTTCGGGCTACGCCCCTTAGCTCAAATGAAGGGAAATCTTAATGCTACAGCATGCAATGTCATTGTAGATGATTATGCGCTTCCAAATTTGTGGCAACAGTTTGGGGAAGTCCCTTTCCTGTTTCAGCATGACAATGCCCCCGTGCACAAAGAGAGGTCCATACAGAAATGGTTTGTTGAGATCGGTGTGGAAGAACTTGACTGGCCTGCACAGAGCCCTGACCTCAACTCCATCGATCACCTTCAGGATGAATTGGAACGCCGACTGCGAGCCAGGCCTAATCGCCTTAAATCAAGGCCCAACCTCACTAATACTCTTGTGGCAGAACGGAAGCAAGTCCCTGCAGCAATGTTCCAACATCTAGTGGAAAGCCTTCCCAGAAGAGTGGAGGCTGTTGTAGCAGCAGAGTAATGTGCAAAGAAATGAACTGTGTGTCCTGAATACAAAGCATTATGTTGGGGCAAATCCAACACAGCACATCACTGAGTATCACTCTTCATATTTTCAAGCATGGTGGTGGCTGCATCATATTATGGGTACTGTATGCTTGCAATCGTTCAGGACTGAGGAGTTTTTAGGATTAAAAAGAAAAGGAATATAGCTAAACACAGGTAAAGTCCTACAGGAAAACCTGGTTCAGTCTGCTGACATTGGAAGACAAATCCACCTTTAACAGGACAACAACCTAAAACATTAGGCCATGTATACACTGGATTTTCTTAACAAGACGACATTGAATGATGCCTAGTTATAGTTTTGACTTAAATCGGCTTTAAAATCTATGGCAAGACTTGAAAATGGTTGTCTAGCAATAATCAAAGACCAACTTGATAGAGCTTGAGAATTTAAAAAAAATATTGTACAATCCAGGTTTGCAAATCTCAGACTTACCCAGAAAGACTCACAGCTGTAATCGCTGCCAAAGGCTGCCAAAGGTAATTCTAACATGTATTGACTCAGGGGATTGAACACTTATAATCTAGGGGGATGGGAGGAGAGATGGTGGGAGGAGAGAGGGGGGTGGGAGGAGTAAAGGTTGGTGGGAGGAGAGAAGGTGGTGGGAGGAGAGAGGGGGGTGGGAGGAGAGAGGGGGGTGGGAGGAGAGAGGGGGTGGGAGGAGAGAGGGGTGGGAGGAGAGAGGGGAGGTGGGAGGAGAGAGGGGGGTAGGAGGAGTATAAGGTGGTGGGAGGAGAGAAGGTGGTGGGAGGAGAGAAGGTGGGGGGAGGAGAGAAGGTGGGGGGAGGAGAGAAGGTGGGGGGAGGAGAGAGGTGGTGGGAGGAGAGAGGGGGTGGGAGGAGAGAGGGGGTGGGAGGAGTATAGTGTGGTGAGAGGAGAGAGGGAGGAGTATAGTGTGGTGAGAGGAGAGAGGGGGTGGGAGGAGAGAAGGGGGTGGGAGGAGTATAGTGTGGTGGGAGGAGAGAAGGTGTTGGGAGGAGAGAAGGTTGGGGGAGGAGAGAGGGTGTGGGGAGGAGAGAAGGTGGGGGGAGGAGAGAGGTGTTGGGAGGAGAGAGGTGGTGGGAGGAGTATAGTGTGGTGGGAGGAGAGAGGGGGTGGGAGGAGAATAGCGTGGTGGGAGGAGAATCGCGTGGTGGGAGGAGAGAAGGGGTGGGAGGAGAGAAGGGGTGGGAGGAGTATAGTGTGGTGGGAGAAGAGAGGGGGTGGGAGGAGGAGAGGGGGGGGTGGGAGGAGAGAGGGGGTGGGAGGAGGAGAGAGGTGGGTGGGTGGGAGGAGAGAGGGGGTTGGAGGAGAGAGGGGAGTGGGGAGTGGGAGGAAAGAGTGGAGTGGGAGGAGAGAGTGGAGTGGGAGGAGAGAGTGGAGTGGGAGGAGAGAGTGGAGTGGGAGGAGAGAGGGGGTGGGAGGAGAGAGGGTGGGAGGAGAGAGGGGGATTGAGAGGGGCTCACCACGTGGGTTAGTCCGGTAGTAAGTGGGCTGTCCGAGAGAAGGCTGTCATTGGGCGAGCTGCACCCAGACACTGGAGTGCTACATGTACTGCTGCTGGGGGAGGAGTCTGCAGGACGGAAGAGAGGGACAGCCAATCAGGATAATACATTGAACTGTGTGTGTACCTGAACATGGCCATTTTTTAAATTTATTTTTAATTTAACCTTTTAACCTTTATTTAACCAGGTAGAGAATCACCAGCAGCAAGAGCGACATCATTGACGTATACAGAGAAGAGAGTTGGTCCAAGAATTGAACCCTGTGGCACCCCAATAGAGACTGCCAGAGGCCCGGACAACAGGCACTCCGATTTGACACACTGAACTCTATCAATAAGAAACGCGTGTTACTTTTTCCCCTGTGCTCATTAATGAATACAACCCAGGTATGTTAGTGCTAGGCTGGGGCAAAACGGCTGGGGCTGTACAGCATCAGGAAGGAGGAACACTAAGAGAAAATAAAATGAGAGGCTTTTTTGATAGACAGTGGACACAACAAGGCAGGAGTACCCAGAATATCCGGCATTCTGGGCTTGATTGTGGGCGGGGTGCTGGTCTTGCGTTGGAGAGGGTTCTGCCTGGAGTTGATGTGCTTCTTCAGTTTACTTCTCACCTTCAGGAGGGGATCAGAAGCTGAACACACACACACACACACACCCGAGCAGACACAAGCACGTACACACAGACACAACATACAAATGGATGTTAATAGTTTGGCCAATTCAGGACATTTCTCTAACACATCCTTAGACAGTACACAACAAAACAGTCAGCTGAATGCATAAAAGCTGAGCACAATCAATTTAGGCAAATCAAAATGGCTACAGATCCATAATGTTCTATCTTATCATAAATCCTCTACAGTACATAACAAAACCCTATCAAAGCTCTTTAACAGCACGGCAGAACAAAAAACTCAAGTTTAATGTTTATTTTGGCAACTAGCACAATAGGCTTAACTACATGATCAATCAGCGAGCGGCTTGGCCCAGACAAAAGACGCAGATGACTGAGGGGTGTGTAGCTGCAAAATAGCCAACGCTGCTAGGGTAATACAGGTAAATAATGGCATTGTAATTGAACTTCAGGTGACATAGTGTACAGTTAGTAGGAACCACTCCTTAGTACTGTAGTCCTCACTCATAGAAATGGAAAGAGGGAAAGCCTACTATCTTTGCAACTGATCACGTCTAATCAAATCAAATTGTATTATAGTCACATGCTTTATAAACAACAGGTGTAGACTAACAGTGGAATGCTTACTTACAGGCCCAGAAAAATAGAAAATAGCTACCCCTGTACCAGAGCTGTTGCCATAAAATGTAATGTTAATTTCTGTTCCCTAAGCCGCCTCCAATGTCGTTTTATACAATTTGACAGTACGTTCGACCAGCCTCACAACTGCAGACCACGTGTAACCACGCCAGCCCAGGATCTCCACATCCGGCTTCTTCACCACAGACCACGTGTAACCACGCCAGCCCAGGACCTCCATATCCGGCTTCTTCACCATAGACCACGTGTAACCACGCCAGCCCAGGACCTCCACATCCGGCTTCTTCACCACAGACCACGTGTAACCACGCCAGCCCAGGACCTCCATATCCGGCTTCTTCACCATAGACCATGTGTAACCACGCCAGCCCAGGACCTTCACATCCGGCTTCTTCACCACAGACCACGTGTAACTACACCAGCCCAGGACCTCCACATCTGGCTTCTTCACCACAGACCACGTGTAACTACACCAGCCCAGGACCTCCACATCCGGCTTCTTCACCATAGACCACGTGTAACCACGCCAGCCCAGGACCTTCACATCCGGCTTCTTCACCACAGACCACGTGTAACCACGCCAGCCCAGGACCTTCACATCCGGCTTCTTCACCACAGACCACGTGTAGCCACGCCAGCCCAGGACCTTCACATCCGGCTTCTTCACCACAGACCACGTGTAACCACGCCAGCCCAGGACCTCCACATCCGGCTTCTTCACCACAGACCACGTGTAACCACGCCAGCCCAGGACCTTCACATCCGGCTTCTTCACCACAGACCACGTGTAACCACGCCAGCCCAGGACCTTCACATCCGGCTTCTTCACCACAGACCACGTGTAACCACGCCAGCCCAGGATCTCCATATCCGGCTTCTTCACCTGTGGGATCGTCTGAGACCAGCCATCCGGACAGCTGATGAAACTGAGGAGTATTTCTGTCTGTAATAAGGCCCTTTTGTGGGGAAAAACTCATTCTGATCGGCTGGACCCCTGCCCAGTCATGTGAAATCCATAGATGAGGGCCTCATTCATTTATTTAAATTGACTGATTTCTTTATATGAAATGTAACTCAGCAAAATCTTTAAAATTGTTGCATGTTGCATTTTTGTTCAATATATTTAGCAGGCTTATGGCTTGAGGGTAGAAGTTGTTCAGGGTCCTGTTGGCAATTGCCATGTGGTAGCAGAGAGAACAGTCTATGACTTGGATGGCTGGAATCTGACCATTTTTAGGGCATTCCTCTGACACCGCCTGGTATAGAGAGCCTGGTTGGCAGGGAGCTCGGCCCAAGTTATGGGCTGTGCGGCATCCCAAGCCCAGACCTCAGAGGATGTGCAGACCAGCTGGCTGGAGTGTTAATGGGCATATTCAATCTCTCCCTATTCCAGTACCCTCTGTAGAGCCTTACGGTTGGATGCCAAGCAGTACCAGGCGGGGATGCAGCCAGTCAAGATGCTCTCAATGGTTCAGCTGTAGAACTTTTTGAGGTTCTGAGGGCCCATGCAAAATCTTTTCAGCATCCTGAGGGGGAATAGGCGTTGTTGTGCCCTCTTCATGACTGTGTTGGTGTGAGTGGACCATGATAGATCCTTAGTCATGTGGACACAGAGGAAGCTCTCGACCCTCTCCACTACAGCATCGTCGATGTGAATGGGGGCGTGGTGTGCACTCCGTTTCCTGTAGTCCACGATCAACTCCTTTGTCTTGCTGACGTTGAGGGAGAGGTTGTTGTCCTGGCAGAACTCCTCCCTATAGGCTGTCTCATCATCGTCAGTGATCAGGCCTGCCACCGTTGTGTCGTCAGTAAACTTAATGATGGTGGCGGATTCAGAGTCGTGGGTAAACAGGGAGTACAGGAGGGAACTAAGCAAGCACCCCCGAGGAGCCCCGTGGCGATGGTCAGCGTGGCGGAGATGTTGTTGCCAACCACAACCACCTGGGGGCGACCCGTCAGGAAGTCCAGGATCCAGTTTCGGAGGGAAGTGTTCAGTCCCAGGGTCCTTAGCTTAGTGATGAGTCTGGAGGGTGCTATGGTGTTGAACGCTGTGCTGTAGTCAATGAACATCATTCTCGTATAGTTGTTTCAGGTGGGAGAGGGCAGTGTGGAGTGCAATAGAGATAGCATCATCAGTGGATCTGTTGGGGCAGTATGCGAAAAGCACTTAATGAAGACAGAAGTCAGTGCTACGGGGCGATAGTAATTTAGTTCAGTTACCTTCACTTTCTTGGGTACAGGAACAATGGTGGACATCTTGAAGCAAGTGGGGACAGCAGACTGAGATACGGAGAGTTTGAATATGCCCATTAACACTCCAGCCAGCTGGTCTGCACATCCTCTGAGGTCCCGGCTTGGGATGCCGTCTGGGCTGGCAGCCTTGCTAAGATTAACGTGCTTAAATGTCTTACTCAAGTCGGCCAAGGAGAACGAGAGCTCACAGTCCTCCTGAGCGGCGGCTGCCCGCGTCCGCACGGTTTTCCTCTAAGCGGAAAATGACATACACACTATGTCCGTATGTTATTCATCCCCCCAGTCAGTAAGACAGACATGCCTGACATTCTCACAAAAGGTTTGTTTTACACATACTTTAGTTATGTAACTAACTTTTGGTCTTTCTTTCATGCTTTCTTTCTCTTTTTGTCTAGTAATTGACTCTCTTGTTCTTTCTCTCTGTTGCCCTCTAGGCTTGGTGTCTCCCCCCTCTGAACTCTGTCTCTGTCTCGCTCTACATAAGTGTTCAGTATATGTGTGTTAACATGTATCTAACTACATAACTCACCCAACAACTATCAGAGTAGGAATGCTGAACTACTGTAGGATCATATCCCTGTCCATGCAATCTGATTAATTATGTTCTAAAAGGTCAAAGTGATCCTAGATGAGCACTGCTGTGCTCTGGTTTAGCACATCTTTCATGGCAGACCCAAACCATTGTCAGGAGTCGACCGCATGTTGTTTACAATGTCACCTGATGACACCATAGTGAGAACGGGAAACAATCTTGTAGTAAATGTACAAACTATAAAATGACTCACCTGTTCTTCTGAGGGGCGTGTCCTTACGTTGGACACATGGTGGATGATGGACAACAGGGGTCACCATGTGAGGCTTTGGGGGCATGTCAGGATCTGGGCCCAGTTCCCTATGCAACCAAGACAGTCAGTTGAGAGTCATCCACCAAAATGTTAAATAACCATTGCTAAGTGTCTATTGTTTTGTGTTCTATTACTGGTGGCCTCAAAAATAATGTTGATGAAAATGGACAGTAAAGAATCGTATTGTAAAATATTGCTTCACTCAGGCCAGTCAGTCTGGCTGTAATCTATTACCTAATCTAATGAGTCACTCAGGCTGTAATCTATCACCTAATCTAACGAGTCACTCAGGCTGTAATCTATCACCTAATCTAATGAGTCACTCAGGCTGTAATCTATCACCGAATCTAATGAGTCACTCAGGCTGTAATCTATCACCTAATCTAATGAGTCACTCAGGCTGTAATCTATCACCTAATCTAATGAGTCACTCAGGCTGTAATCTATCACCTAATCTAATGATTCACTCAGGCTGTAATCTATCACCTAATCTAATGAGTCACTCAGGCTGTAATCTATCACCTAATCTAATGAGTCACTCAGGCCAGTCAGTCAGGCTAAAATCTAGCACCGAATCTAATGAGTCACTCAGGCTGTAATCTATCACATGATCTAATGAGTCACTCAGGCCAGTTAGTCAGGCTGTAATCTATCACCTAATCCAGTGGTCACCCAACGGTCGATCACGATCTTCAAGGTATTCTTAGTGGATCACCAAACATTTCTGTAGAAAAGCTTGTGCTCCTTTTTTCTTTCTCTGGGTTGCTCTGTTGGTAGTACCGGGTCGGCAGTGTTCCCATTCTGTACCCTTTCATTTGTCTGAAAAGACAAACTCCGCCGACCCGGTGGAATGGGAGATCTGTGGCTAAATCATGTGGGCCTACCGTGCTGGCCAATCAGATAGCTCAAATCACCGTGCCTACCTACAGCTACCCACCTACCCACGACCCTGGCCACAGTAAAGTCTATGTGAGATTAAATAACATTTAACACCATGACCAGAGAGTCATGGACTGTGAAAGAATACATCAAACAGCTGCTGTTTTTATGACTGAGTTCATGTCTAAGTTTTATTCAGGGCTGTCAGCAATGTTTTTATTCAACACTATTACAAAACATAAAACGTGCTTCTCTCTACTTCCACTCAAGATGCAGCTGCAATGAATGAGTAGCCAAGTGTATCGATAGCCCTGCGTTTGAATTATTATTAGCAGCTCGTCTATTTTAATATCGAGGAGTATTTCACTTTCTCTGGTCATAGGAACAATATGAATTTGTGCCTGAGGCAGATGTGGTGCTACTCAAGTTAACGGCATCAGGTGGAAGACTGTTTCCCTCTCTCTTGTCAGTCTCAACAGAGGGGAAAAAGGAGAGAGCAGTGACCATGAGAAGCGGACCCTTTCCTGCTCTCTTCTTCCCTCCACTGAGACTAATGTCGTGTTCAAGACAACTGTGAACTCTGAAAATAATGAGATCCGACTGGGGAAAATGGTTTTGAACAACTCGGAAACGCTGGCATCTTTCTAAAGCTCCGACGTTCCGATCTGAAGTTCACTGACGTCCTGATTTGACCTCTTTTTCCCCCCGAGTTCCCAGTTGTCTTGAACGCACCATAACAGTCAGATGCAGGTACAGTACCATCAGTCCAGTAAAATAAAACTGCTAATTGTTATAAATTATTCAAATGTATGCTCAGCAGTGCCTTGCAAGTGCTACACCAACTGATCTATTTTGTTATCAAAGCTTGAGTTTTGAAATATAATAAAGTCTGAGAAGAACAATATTGTCAGGCCATACATTTAGCCGATATGCTGTGATAAAGTATTAGGCCTACTTCACAAATGTAATTCCTACAGAAGAGTTTTTAAAAGGTTAATGTTTTTTTTAAAAAGTCATGTTAAAAAAAATCTGAGTGGTAGATCTTGGCTTGCTTTTTGACTTCGAAGGTAATCTTGACTCAGAAAAGGTTGGTGACCACTGACCGGATCTAATGAGTCACTCAGGCCTGTAATCTATCACTTAATCTAATGAGTCACTCAGGCCTGTAATCTATCACTTAATCTAATGAGTCACTCAGGCCTGTAATCTATCACTTAATCTAATGAGCCACTCAGGCCTGTAATCTATCACTTAATCTAATGAGTCACTCAGGCCTGTAATCTATCACTTAATCTAATGAGTCACTCAGGCCTATCTAGATTGTTTTAGAGGTACATTTGTCTTACTTTCATCCCTATGGGACAGGATTGGATAGGTGAGAAGAAAAATATGGTAGTTCCACCAAAGGCATGGGAGTCTAATAACAGTATATTTTCATGAGTGGACACACACAGCTCTCTCTCTCTCTCACAATCATTAATTTTTTAAAGTAGAAACTTTAATCAATGTCTCTCCTGGGTCGATTCTCACCTGTAACTCCTGGGCGTGTTTCTGGTGGGGTTGGAGGCGGTCGTCTCCAGGGCGGCCTGATCCGTCCTCTTCAGGATTTGGCTTCTGAGTTTCTGTTTCACCAGGGGACTGGCCACAGCACCTGTCCGTCAACAGAGTCACCCAATCAGAGTGTCACGGATCCCTCCGAAACATTCATTACGCACACCTGGCCCCTATTCCCAGTGATTAGTAATTGTATAAGTGTGCCCTTGGTTTACCAGTGTCCTGTCCATTATTGTAACAATGTCTGTTGGTTCGTTTGGTTCATCCCAAATCATTTATACCAGCGTGACAGAAGCAAGAATGAACCGAAGCTGAAGTGCAGCATTCCAAGCTGACTAAACGTATTTAACGTTTTGTTCTGAACAGAATCATACTTTTTTTGGTTCTGTTTCACTGTTCCGACCTGCAAAATTACATTCTGAACCGGTTCGAACCCTAAAAAAGTACTGGTTAATATCGTTCCTTTCTGAACCTCTGAAATCTCCCTAAAAAAAATCCATTAGCTCAAGATTAAATTACTTCACCAATCAGTGCAGATAGAGCAGCTAGCTACTGTATGTAGCAGGCAATATTTGGTAAACACGATGGACAGACAAGATGCGACTGAAATTTTGCAGGTGGTGAGAGTAGAGGAAGATGCTTGGCTTGAAGGGCTGGGAATCTTGTTATGACATGCATTATCTGAATTAGGCCCACAGAATTATACCTACAGAGGAGTGGCTTCTATGGAGGAACTTTGAATGTCTTAAACTTCCAAGAGTTGGCTTAAAGTTGGACTACAGCTAGCTAGCTAGTTAGCTATATAGCTAGCAAATAAGCTTGTGTGTGCAGAGCGGCACTATAATTAAAAACACTTAACTTTGTAGTTAATAAATCCAATGTCAGAATATTGTCATACCCTTATATTATACCCTTTGACTTATTCAACATCTCAAGGATGATCAATGAAAACAGGATGCACCTGACCTCAATTTAGAGTCTTATAGCATAGAGTCTGAATACTTCTGGTTTTTTTTAATACATTTGCAAACATTTCTAAAAACCTTTCAGGGGGCACAGTTACTTACTTTGCTCACTCTTATCCTTATACATCAGCTGCTGCAGTTCCTGTCTCTTGTCCTGCTCTTTCTCCTGGCGACTCTGCTCCATGTCGTACTCGTACTGAAACGAGACCATTCAGATTTGCATTTAAGCGCAATGGGTTTTCACTAGTTACCACAATCACAAAGTCCCAATTGGCTATATCGTAAACATTCATGTAAACAAAAATGCGCTTTTTGGTCTTAATTTAAGGTTAGCAGTGTGGTTAAGGTTAGGGTTAAAATCACATTTGAAAAGGATACATTTTTGAAATAGGTGTGGTTTATGACTTTGTGGTTGTGGTAACTAGTGATGACTGGCAAACTGGGCCATAGACAATATTCAGGAACTTATATCAGCCCAAGGAAAGGGATCATAGAGATGGAAAGAGGGCACACCTCCTATATTTGCCATTGATTGCTTCTGTGACAGCATGGCTAGTGCCATGGAGGGCTATCTCAACTATAAAGTTTGTGAAAGGGCTCCTCACGTGGATGTGCTGTGGCAGGTGCTTCTGGGAGTCCTGGGCTGAGAATGCTCCCAGGAAGAGGGAGTGGTGGGGTTCCAGCATAACCGAGTCAGGCTCGGGATGCACCAACCTCTGGGTACGCAGGTCCATGGGCCACTCTGTCCGGAGTGGTGACGAAGCCTAGCAAGGAACTTGCACATCCACTACAGAGAAAGGGAAGGAAAATAAAAGAGGAGAGAAAGACATTAGTTAAGATGAAGAGTCAAGGCTTTGTTCGTTAGACTAGATCATTGGAGAGAACGGATAACCTGGGACTGAACGCTGAAAGCTGAGGTGCTGCATTCTAAGCTCCCAACTGAACTTGTGAATTGGTGTCAGCGGTGGGATCTGGGCTGTCCAAAATCCCCAAAATAGAAAACCCAGCCATAACTCTCCCTTTCTCTCCTTCTGTCCTCTATTTTTCTCTCTCTTCTTCTCTTGTGTTGTTTCTTTTCGTGGCCCAGTCAAGTCCCCCAGTCAAGGCCTCCATGATGAGGCCTGTGCCGGAACACACTGGAAAAGGGATAGCTGATCCCATGGAATAGTCTACACTTGTGCGATTAAAATATACCAATGATGGTATGCACCAGCACATGCACACATGCACACATGCACACACACATGCACGCACACACAGACTCACACACACACCATAATAAATAGCTGTATCCCACACCTGAGGGATATACTACAAAATAGGATCAACGAGTTTAACTTTAATAAGTAACCAGAAAAAGCTATTGATTTTCTGGTTCATTAAAAAAACGTTAAACTTGGGTTTGTGTTTTTGTTTGTTGAATCAATTAGACCATGCTCGTTTCAAGCTTATCTTCCTAAAAAATAAACAGTTATATCAGAAGATTTAGGCAAGTTAGCTGGCTAACTCATTGATTCTGCTTTGTAGTATTTATTCAGGATTCAGGACAACGAACAACTAGATTAGATTGAAACGAAACATGGGCTGATGTCTCATTATACAATACTACAATACATGCTTTATTGGTCCATTTGCACAGATATTCTTAATTTTGTTGCTGTCACAGTACCCAACCTGACACACTGGGAGTAGTACAGAGGCTGAGAAGAGCAGTGGTCCCCCATGTTCAAGGGTACAACGGAGGTAGGTAGTATACAGGGATATTAAGGTGTAAGAGAGTACCAGTCCTTACAACAGGCCATTGTTACATAATGTGACTCAGTGTATGTCAAGTTTATGTGTTGATAGTTTGTATATTATGTAGAATAACAGTCGTCGTACAAGACTCCCAGGAAGAGGATCGTTATCCTTCTCAAATGGACTTCAGTAATAGGAGGGGGAAGACAGTGAAGAAAGCAGGCAATCACAGAAAGTCTGAAAGAATGAAAGCCTGAAAGACTGAAATACAGAAAGACAACGGTTGAAATACAGAAAGACAAAGACTGAAATACAGTAAGAATGAAAGACTGAAAGAAGTGAAGGGGAGAAAGGTAGATTACAACATTGTGTGGAATTTGGGTCAGATACAGTACATGAATCTGTCACCACAATCAAGTTTTTACCAGGAAACAAGGATAAATTTAGCCACAAAAAGTGAGACAATAAAACCAAACTCAGGGCCATGTCCCGTAACAATAGGTAGACTGGAGGATAAATATTTCGGCGTCATATTGAGGGAGCGTGTTATTGAAGGAACATTTTGTGGGCATCACGGTTAAAAATGCTTGTTGAAACATTGTGTTCATTTATCTGGGTCAGGAGTCAGCCTAGTCATGCCCAGTCTGTCTGCAGTAAGTGTAGACGAATGGAAATTGACCACATAATATGTATAGGGCGTTGATGGAAGAGTACCTGCCTGTGAAAAACAATATTGCACAAGGCTCGTTACTACAGAGCCCGAATTTCCTCAAAAGTTCATGTGGCCATATTAGATTTGTTTACCGATTCAACTTACACCACCACCATGTCATGTTTATGTGTCAAAAAGATTGATACATGAATCCTCCTCCAAACAGTTTCAATGGCCTTGCATGGAATGTGATATTAAAGGTACTGCTGATAGAAATGAATGGACAGACAAGGAGGGAGGAGACAACTTAACATAATAAACATAACTTAACACATAATAAAAGTGTTAGATACCCTTTAGCATTGGTCCGATGAGAAACTAACAGTACTGCATCAAAAAAACAACAGCAAACTTCACTCAGCGTACCTGTACACAGTACCACAGACAGACTTTATATCATCAGAGATCCAAGCCCAATGTTTTTAAGGGATGAACTATAGCACTTTTTAACCAATATTATTGCAGATCCAGGAACCATGTGAACTGACACCTTGCAGGTTTGATTGAAGTCTGCCCTGTATCTAAGCTGTGCAAAAGCGACTCAGGGTAAGAGATGCTAATCTAGGATCAAATGCCCTGTGTCCATCTAATCGTATTCATTGTGACCGGAAAAACTGATCCAAGATCAACACTTCTACTTTGGGAAAACTTTATGAATACGGTCCCTGAGTAGAGAAACGATGAGAAGAGAGAGAGAGAGAGATGTCTGCAAGAGTGTTCAGACCGACAGTACTCTCAGAGGGAAAACACACCCACACACTTATTACTGTAAGATAAATATGCATGACACACTGCCCCATCACCAAACAACAGACTCCAGTACATCTGGGGATCTCTTTACAATGGTAGGTGGTGCAGTAAGATTGTACCACTGGGATAACTGGTGCATTCTTGCATAATAGACCATCATTACTAGCCTCATAATTACCAGACTGATTTACCGCTGTGAAATCCGTGTAGCGAAACAGAATCTGCATGGTTGTACGATATTACCTCATTACGTCGCCATGACAACCAATGAGCCATGACAGCTACGGTGTGGACTGTCTGAAGTGTCCTTAACCTTGGTTCTGTGTGTGTGTGTATGTGTATGTGTATGTGTGTGTGTATGTATGTGTGTGTATGTATATGTGTGCGTATGTGTGTGTATGCATATGTGTGTGTGTGTGTGTGTGTGTTTGTGTATGTTTGTGTGTTTGTGTGTGTGTATGTATGTGTGTGTATGTATATGTGTGCGTATGTGTGTGTATGCATGTGTGTGTGTGTATGTTTGTGTGTTTGTGTGTGTATATTTTTTTGATTGTTTATTTAACCTTCATTTAACTAGGCAAGTCAGTTAAGAACAAATTCTTATTTACAATGGCGGCCTAGGCCAACCAAACCCGGACGACAATTGGACAATTGTGCGCCGTCCTAAGTGACTCCCAATCACGGCTGGATGTGATACAGCCTACTACACTTTTGATTTCCATCTCAAATTGTGGTACCCTAATGATATTTGAAGATGCAGGCATTTTATCCATCTTTTTTTTATCAATCTTTCTATTTAATAATGGAATACTAGTCACTTTAATAATGTTTACATACTGCTTTACTAATTTCATATGTATATTCTGTATTCTACTCTTTTTTAGTCAATGCCACTCCGACATTGCTCGTGATAATATTTATAAATTTCTTAATTCCATTATTTTACTTTTAGATGTGTGTGTATTGTGAATTGTTAGATATTACTGCACTGTTGGAGCTAGGAACACAAACATTTCGCTACACTGACAATAACATCAGCTAAATATGTGTATTGTGACCAATAAAATGTGATTTGATTTGCATTTATTAAATATCCAGTGTGGTACTTCAGCATGGACAAATCTATTAACGTTGCCATTTCCTTTCATCTTTCAAAAGAAAAACAGCTACGGGAATTACCCAGAGGCAGCAGAATAGCATGTATTACCAGAAGAGTGTGTTTTCAGAGGAAATGGGGGGGGGGGGGGGGGGGGGGCGCACACACACACACACACCTTGAAGAGACCTAAAGAGTATCACCATGACATCAAAGAGAAGGGCAGGAATAGGACAAGGCCAAAGGATACTTTATAACCACACTGAGACACGTATAACATGTGTAACTATCTGAATAACACTCATGTACTTCAGGTCAGTGACTCCACAAATCAGGTCCTCCATCTTATTCATTATGATTTAAAAGGCTAAACTGATCCTAGATCAGTAGCCCTATTTTGAGACACTTTGTGAATATGGGCCCGATATGGTAAAGGTATGCTGAAAGCTACTCATAACTTTAAATCATAAGATCCACAATGTGTTTTAAGAATAGAGGGGGAAACAACAATGATATGAACTTCTCTGTTGATCTGCGTGTCTGTTGATCTGCGTGTCTGTTGATCTGCGTGTCTGTTGATCTGTGTGTCTGTTGATCAGAGTGCCTGTTGATCTGCAAGTCTTAGTGTCTGTTGTTCCGTGTGTCTGTTGATCTGCACGTCTGAGTGTGTTGATCCGTGTGTCTGTTGACCCGTGTGTCTGTTGATCGGTGTCTGTTGATCTGAGTATCGGTTTATCTGAGTGTCTGTTGACCCGTGTGTCTGTTGATCGGTGTCTGTTGATCTGAGTATCGGTTTATCTGAGTGTCTGTTGACCCGTGTGTCTGTTGATCTGAGTGTCTGTTGATCTGAGTGTCTGCTGATCCGTGTGTCTTTTGATGCAGGGTGTCTGTGGCTAAAAATAGACATGAGAACAAACTTAAAGTCTGTTGAAATCTTCACTTTCACAACCATCATTATTCTCTCTAAGATGCTGCAACAACCTAACACCACACACACACACACGCGCACTTGCATGCGCACACACACACACACACACACACACAGTGGCATCCTGTTGCTAAAGTTAGTCTACACAATTGACATCCTTCTGGTTAATTTAGGCAAGCAGATGCTGCTACTTCGGTTGAATGGGATCACTTTACTTGCCATTTCTTGCATTATACACTGTATATGTGTGTGTGTGTGTGTGTGTGTGTGTGTGTGTGTGTGTGTGTACCTATGTGTGTGCATGTCTGTATTAGAGTTTAACCGACTATGATTTTTTTAACGCTGATACAGATTATTGGAGGAGCAAAAAAAGCCGATACCGATTAATCGGTCGATATATATGTGTAATAATTACAATTACAACAATACTGAATGAACAATGAACACTTTTATTTTAACTTAATATAATACATAAATAAAATCAATATAGTCTCAAATAAATAATGAAACATGTTCAATTTGGTTTAAATAATGCAAAAACAGTGTTGGAGAAGAAAGTAAAAGTGCAATATGTATGTAAAAAAAGCTAACGTTTAAGTTCCTTGCTCAGAACATGAGAACATATGAAAGCTGGTGGTTCCTTTTAACATGAGTCTTCAATATTCCCAGGTAAGAAGTTTCAGGTTGTAGTTATTATAGGAATTATGATGCAGCGATTATTTCTCTCTATACCATTTGTATTTCATATACCTTTGACTATTGGATGTTCTTATAGGCACTATATTATTGCCAGCCTAATCTTGGGAGTTCATAGGCTTGAAGCCATAAAGAGCACTGTGCTTCAAGCATTGCGAAGAGCTGCTGGCAAACTCAGCAAAGTGCTGTTTGAATGAATGCTTACGAGCCTGCTGCTGCCTACCACCGCTCAGTCAGACTGCTCTTTCAAATATTAAATCATAGACTTAAATATAATAAACACACAGAAATTTGAGCCTTAGGTCATTAATATGGTCAAATCCGGAAACGATCATTTAGTAAACAAAACATATATTCTTTCAGTGAAAAACATAACGGTTCTGTATTTTATCAAACAGGTGGCAGCCAGCCCTAAGTCTAAATATCTTTAATTTTACCTTTATTTAAGTCAGTTAAGAAAAAATGTTTACTTTCAATGACGGCCTAGGAACAGTGGGTTAATTGCCTTGTTCAGTGGCAGATCGACAGATTTTTACTTTGTCAGCTCGAGAATTGGATCTTGCAACCTTAAGGTCACTAGTCCAACGCTCTAACCACTAGGCTACCTGCCGCACAACCTAGGTTACATTGCACAACCTTCAATGTTATGTCATAATTATGTCAAATTAATTATAGTCTTTGTTAGGAAGAAATGGTCTCGCAACGAGCCAGGCAGCCAAAACTGCTACATATACCCTGACTCTGCTTGCACTGAACACAAGAGAAGTGACACGATTTCCCTAGTTAATATTGCCTGCTAACATGCATTTCTTTTAACTAAATGTGCAAGTTTAAAAATATATACTTCTGAGTATTGATTTTTAGGAAGGCATTGATGCTTATTGTTAGGTACATTAAAATGTCAGACTTGATTTGTCCTGAAGAAAAATATATCAACCTCTATAAAAAAATATTTATAATCTACATTATTGTTCATATTTCCTGTTGCTGCAGGATTATTTTCTTGCTGTAGCAAATTGGCTCAAATTAAGATCCTACCGTACATCTGTAAGTACTTTAAATCTGTGTGTGTGTGTGTGTGTGTGTGTGTGTGTGTGTCAGTCAAGTTACTAGTGGACATTTGTCTCTATACGGGAGCACAACACGTTGAAGTAGTATACAGTGCATTTGGAAAGTATTCAGACCCCTTTATTTTTTACGTATTTTGCCACATTGCAGCCTTAATACAACAAAAAAAAAATCATCAATCTACACACAATACCCCGTAATTTACAAAGAAAAAAATGTGTTTTTGAATTTTTTGCAAATTTATTTAAAAGATTATAATAATAGCACATTTACATAAGTATTCAGACCCTTTACTCAGTACTTTGTTGAAGTACCTTTGGTAGCGATTACAGCCTTGAGTCTGCTTGTGTATTACCCTACAAGCTTGGCACACCTGTATTTGGGGAGTTTCTCATTCTTCATTGCAGATCCTCTCAAGCTCTGTCAGGCTGGATGGGGAGCATCGCTGCACAGCTATTTTCAGGTCTCTCCAGAGATGTTCGATCGGGTTAAAGTCCGGGCTCTGGCTGGGCCACTCAAGAACATTCAGAGACTTGTCCTGAAGCCACTCCTTCGTTGTCTTGGCTGTGTGCTTAGATTTGTTGTCCTGTTGGAAGGTGAACCTTCGCCCCAGTCTGAGATCCTGAGCACTGTGGAGCAGCATCAAGGATCTCTCTGTACTTCGCTCCGTTAATCTTTCCCCTTGATCCTGACTAGTCTCCCAGTCCCTCTCCAAATCAAGTCCAATCAAATGAATTTACCACAGGTGGACTCCAATCAAGTTGTAGGCATTTCTGCTTTAATTATTTATTTATTTTTAATTTCGAAAAAAACTGTTTTTGCTTTGTCATTATGGGGTATTGTGTGTAGATTGATGAGGCACATGTTTGTAATAAGGCTGTGATGTAACAAAATGAGTAAAAAGTCTGAATACTTTCCGAATGCACTGCATGTAGGCAACTAGGCGTTTATTTATAGTGTCAGATGTTGGTTAACATTTGTGTCACTGTGTATATTCCAGCAAAAAGTGTGCATATGTTCAAATGCATGTGTGTGTTTGTGTGTGTGTGTTTGTGTCTATATACACTACATTACTAGGCTACATTACATAGGCTATAACAGCCTTCTCTTCTGGGAAGGCTTTCCACTAGATGTTGGAACATTGCTGAGGGGACTTGCTTCCATTCAGCCACAAGAGCATTGGTGAGGTCAGGCACTGATGTTGGGTGATTAGGCCTGGCTTGCAGTCGGCGTTCCAATTCATCCCAAAGGTGATCGATAGGGTTGAGGTCAGGTCTCTGTGCAGGCCAGCCAAGTTCTTCCACACCGATCTCGACAAACCATTTCTGTATGGACCTCGGTTTGTGCACGGGGGCATTGTCATGCTGAAACAGGAAAGGGCCTTCCCCAAACTGTTGCCACAAAGTTAGAAGCGCAGAATTGTCTAGAATGTTATTGCATGCTGTAGCAGTAAGATTTCCCTTCACTGGAACTAAGGAGCCTAAACCGAACTATGAAAAACAGCCCCAGACCAAACTTTACAGTTGCCACTATGCATTCGGGCATAGGTAGCGTTCTCCTGGAACCTGCGAAACTCAGATTAGTCTGTTGGACTGCCAGATGGTGAAGTGTGATTCATCACTCCAGTCCAATGGCGGTGAGCTTTACACCACTCCAACCAACACTTGGCATTGCGCATGGTGAGCTTAAGCTTGTGTACAGCTGCTCGGCCATGGAAACCCATTTCATTAAGCTCCTGACAAACAGTTCTAGTGCTGATGTTGCTTCCAGAGGCAGTTTGGAACTTGGTAGTGAGTGTTGCAACCGAGGACAGACAATTTTTGCGCTACGAACTTCAGCACTGGGCGGTCCTGTTCTGTGAGCTTGTGTGGCCTACCACTTTGCTGAGCCATTGTTGCTCCTAGACATTTCCACTTCACAATAACAGCACTTACAGTTGACCTGTGCAGCTCTTGCAGGGCAGACATTTGATGAACTGACTTGTTGGACAGATGGCATCCTATGATGGTGCCACATTGAAAATCACTGAGCTCTTCAGTAAGGCCAATCTACTGCCAATGTTTGTCTATAGAGATTGTGTGGCTGTGTGTTTGATCTTATACGACTGTCAGCAATGGGTGTGGCTGAAATAGCCGAATCCACTAATTTGAAGGGTTGTAAACATACTTTGGCATATATAGTGTATATATAGCATCATCCAACTTGTCATTTACACATGTGTCTTTGTGAGTGTATGGCGTGTGTGTTTGTGTGTGGTATATATGCATGTCTGTCAATGTATTTATAGTGTCACGATTTGCATGCACACACTTCAATCTCTGTGTGTGTGTGTGTGGCGTGTGTGTGTGTATGGAGTCCTATGGAGGGTGTGTGTGCCTGTCAATATGTTCAGCCTTGTATGGAGTCTTATGGGGGTGTGTGTGTGTATGGAGTCTTATGGGGGTGTGTGTGTGTATGGAGTCTTATGGGGGTGTGTGTGTGTATGGAGTCTTATGGGGGTGTGTGTGTGTATGGAGTCTTATGGGGGTGTGTGTGTGTATGGAGTCTTATGGGGGTGTGTGTGTGTATGGAGTCTTATGGGGGTGTGTGTGTGTGTGTGGAGTCTTATGGGGGTGTGTGTGTGTGTGTGGAGTCTTATGGGGGTGTGTGTGTGTGTGTATGGAGTCTTATGGGGGTGTGTGTGTGTGTATGGAGTCTTATGGGGGGGTGTGTGTGTATGGAGTCTTATGGGGGGGTGTGTGTGTATGGAGTCTTATGGGGGTGTGTGTGGAAGAGTATGTTAACTTAAACAAACCATGCAATTGGCCATGTTACGCACATAAAACAGCATAGAGTGCATGCCCAAGTCGTACTTACATAGTGTGTACACTAGACAACTATTTATAGAAAAGCTATTCGCCTTATTTTTAAAAGCCACAATGATGAAGTAACAACTTACTTTGCAAAGGCAAAAGCTATACTTCCTCATACTTGACTACTGGGTGGCACAAAGACATTGTGGATGGAGGCGCTCTCTCTCATTCTCTCACTCTCTCCCTCTCTCTCCAAGCGGTCTTTCTCTTTTTTACTCTCTTTCTACCTCTCTCTATTATTTATTTCACTCTCTCTTTCTATGTAGCTCTCTTTCACTCTTTCTCTCTCTGTTAATTCTGTAATTCATCCTTTCCAATGGTAACTGTGTTGGAACACCATTGGCCAATCTATCAAAAGGTCAGAGGTCAAAGTCATGGAGGTATCAAGTTCTTTCACAATGTCGATCCCCTCAGGGCTAAGATGTGGGGTCTCTGACTCAGAGTTGAGAGACGAGAGAAAGAGAGAGACATGAGAAAGAGAGAAAGAGTTAGAGAAAGAGATTAGAGAAAGAGAGACGTGTGAGAAAGAGCAAGAGAGACATGAGAAAGAGAGAAAAAGAGAGAAAGAGAAATGAGAGAGAGACATGTGAGAAAGAGAAACATGAGAGAGTGCAAAAAGAGAGAGAAAAATATAGATAGTCACAAGCTCACCAGTACTTTAGAAATTTTCAGGGCTAAAACAGACTCACAATTGTTAAACGATATTGTTGCTGTTGTTTTTTCTCGGGAGACAGTTCAGAAGGTCATGAGAGCCATTTTTGGGCTGTAAACGTTGAAAAGTACGGAAAACAAAGTGTAAAAACTGTGGTAACATGCTCAGAAGGAGAGGATCATAAAAAGGTCATGCAGGGTTGGCCGATATTACGATAGTATCGGATATCGAAGATGATTGACAGCCATTATCAATGGCGACGACATCATGGTGTGACGGACGATGTATAGCCTATTTCAACTTGACTGGCACCAAGCAGTTAAGAGCTGACCGGGCAGCCCACAGCAGGGTCATGCCAGGTGGCCTATTCTAGGGATAGGCATGAGTAATCGTGTACTCAAAAGGACGTCAAAGCTCGATCTTTAAGCAGAGCTAAACAACAAAAATGTATACTGTAAAACTATTCAGTGGAATGTACTTTGTGGCTGCCCAAACGGGATGAGACAGTGATAAGGGCTTGGGAAATAAGAGTGTCAGCTAAATTATCCAATCAACCATAGGCTTCTATAAGCAAGAGCCACTACTGAGGTTACAGCCTTTTTGAAGATTGTGTTTCACAGAAATATATCCAGTTGATATATAATATAACCCGTTTCAATAAATTTATCTTGACATTGATATTGTGTTGCGTGAAAAAACTGCATATTTTACGGTGGCCTTTTATTGTCCCCAGTACAAGGTGCACCTCGGTAATGATCATGTTGTTTAATTAGCTTCTTAATATGTCACACCTGTCATGTGGATGGATGAATTATCTTGGCAAAGCAGAAATGCTAATTAACAGGGACGTAAACAAATGTGTGCAAACAATTTGTGAGAAATAAGCTTTGTGCGTATGGAACATTTCTGGGATATTCTATTTCAGTTCATGAAACATGGGACAAACTCTTTACATGTTGCATTTACATTTTTGTTCAGTGTATATGGGGCAATTTAGCAATTAGGATTTGTTATCTGTAATGGTTATGTTAAATGAGGCATTGTTGCTCACTATGAGGCCTATAGATAAATGCTCACATATTGTTTCCCAGTGCATCGCTTGTGTTCTAAAAATAGTTTACTTTATTTTATTTCTAGGAAAAAATCATGAGAGTACTCGAACAGTCAAGAAATGTAAAATGCTTACCTTTGCTATAGCCTGCATTACTTATTTCAATAAATATGTTATGAACTATTGACAGAATGCAAGAGAACGATGTAGACAGAGCGAAGATGTTCACCAAGGCGGCGCAAAATATCCAGTCAGAAAATAGGTTCATTTTTTTCTCCCTCTCAATGGCGGTTTGTTTTTTATCGCAGGCACTCCAGTGTTGAATTATTTTAAAACCCTCATTTTGTCTTTTCTCTCCATTTGATGAGTATGACTTTATGCATTCTGTCTTTCTCCTGCCTCCTCCCGCCACTTCATGATCAAACAATGAATTTATCTAACAGCGTTCTCAGAAGTTGTTTTTGAATACCCTAAAAACAAACATGATAGGCCTAAATAAATAAAGAGAGATTGAACAAACCAAGATAGAAGATAGAAAAATTGAATGAGTAGTTTGAACAAACCTTACAGTTGATCAAAGCTTAGTCTAAAATAAATGATTCATGCATCTTTGCTTTTGATAACCCAATGGACTAAAGCAAAATCATACTAATTAAAATAGCCTATCAAAAGCATTAATACAAGTTGAGAGTATTTCCCAAATAGGCTATTCTAATAACGTGTTTAATGTCCTAAAGTTGCAGCTTTCAAATGGGAACAATTTTGAAGGTCAGAGACCAGATGGAAAAATCAAATGAGGAGTCAAAAGAAAACTTACAGCTAAACAAAGCTTATGAAAGAAACAAAGTGTAGAGTAGGTCTATTTCCATAGCCTGTCATTAGTCATGTATAGGACCTACACATAACATACAGAAGCCTAGGCCTAATAAGAGAGAGGGAGATGAGGCAAAATGTGAATCATTGAATAATTATCAGCAGAGTTTCTTGTTCTTGTTCCGGATTACCGAACGGGCACGCAGGACACGTGCACCGGGACCCCCGACTTCCAGGGGGACCCTAACCAATAAACACGAAATTTGCTTTAAAACTGCACATTTTTGTCTATGCATATGGCAAAATGTGTTGAAATGCAGGCTTTGGCACACACAGTCACACACCTTATTCGTGCCACATCCCCTCTCATCCCTCCTGTAGTATGCAAGCTCCTTTATAGCAGTCTTTTATTTTATTAAACGATACCATCGTGTATATCATGATGTTTTATGTGTACTTAAAGGACAACATTTGACATCGCCCAACCCTAATGCCATGAGACTGACTTGATGCATGTGCTGACTTGATGATAGATACGGTATAACACAGGTGTGACACATTACACCAAAAGTAACCATTGTTGATGAGGCATTTGATATTTATATTGTATCAATGCACCTCTCAATAAATAACTCTACATTTACATCATTTAGCAGATGCTCTTATCCAGAGTGACTTACTGTAGTGAGTGCATACATTTTTCATACCTCTTTTCTGTCCAGTACCCCATGGGTATCAAACCCACAACCCTGTTGCTGCAAATGCCATGCTCTACCAACTGAGCCACACGGGACTGTAGTTTGAGACAAACATGCGCCCACAAGCGCGCATGCACACGCGCGCGCACACACACACACACACACACACACACACACACACACACACACACACACACACACACACAATTCCAACACTCTGTGTACATTCCAATGTAAATACCTACAACCACAGTGACAGGCACAGCATTATAAAGGAGGAAATAGGGCATACATGACATCAATAGATTCTTCAGTGGTAATCGTAACCGTAAAACTCAATATTCATCCAAACCATTTAAGTGTGTGTGTGGTCAGCTGAATTGATGTAAAACCAGGAAGAGGCAACAGTGATGTTCACCTCTCGTCTTTTCTAGCCCACAACACTGTCCCCATTGTCAGCACTGCTCTCTCTCACTGCACTCTCTCGCACAGCCGGGAAGCACTGGGGATTTTAGGTTAGCCAGTGGTTTTTCAGTAGAAAAAGGAAAATACACACATACAATTGCAATAGCCTAATGTGTCAGGTGGTTTTAGGTGTAGTAGCCCAATGGGTGCCACTCTGTAATGCTCCAACAACAATCACTTCATTGATGCATATCAATTGACTAGCAACCAAAGTCGTTGTGGTGGTCTTCTTTCTAAAGAGAAAGGGTAATGGCCATCCATTTGATATTCAATAATAAATGTACTGTTAATTAATAACTTGGCACGTTTTGTGTGTACCCCGTGTTCTTTTAAACAATAGAATAATGATTGTCAGAAATCATATAGACGATCAAACAATAGTTTCAGACAAGCAGACAAAACATGAAGCATACTTAATTCCATGAGGAAAACAGTCCTAGTATTGGAGCCAAACTGCCTCCTGTTGTCACCCTGTCCAATTTGTACATTATCCAAGCAATAGCACACAATACTTTACACAATACTTTACATATACCATCGATAAGAGACATTACTGTGCAGCTGTATTCATCGACCTGGCCAAGGCTTTTGACTCTGTCAATCACCACATTCTTATTGGCAGACTCAACAGTCTTGGTTTCTCAAATGATTGCCTCGCCTGGTTCACTAGCCTACTTCTCTGATAGAGTTCAGTGTGTCAAATCGGAGGGCCTGTTGTCCGGACCTCTGGCAGTCTCTATAGGGGTGCCACAGAGTTCAATTCTCGGGCCGACTGTCTTCTCTGTATACATCAATGATGTCGCTCTTGCTGCTGGTGATTCTCTAATCCACCTCTACGCAGACGACACCATTCTGTATACTTCTGGCCCTTCTTTGGACACTGTGTTAACTAACCTCCAGACAAGCTTCAATGCCATTACAACTCTCCTTCCGTGGCCTCCAACTGCTCTAAATAAAACTAAAACTAACGCAAATAAAACTAAATGCATGCTATTCAACCGATCGCTACCTGCACCTGCCCGCCCATCCAGCATCACTACTCTGGACAGCTCTGACTTAGAATACGTGGACAACTACAAATACCTAGGTGTCTGGCTAGACTGTAAACTCTCCTTCCAGACTCACATTAAGCATCTCCAATCAAAAATTAAATCTAGAATCGGCTTCCTATTTCGCAACAAAGCTTCCTTCACTCATGCTGCCAAACATACCCTCATAAAACTGACCATCCTACCGATCCTTGACTTCGGCGATGTCATCTATAAAATAGCCTCCAACACTCTACTCAGCAAACTGGATGTAGTCTATCACAGTGCCATCCGTTTTGTCACCAAAGCCCCATATACTACCCACCACTGCGACCTGTACGCTCTTGTTGGCTGGCCCTCGCTTCATACTCGTCGCCAAACCCACTAGCTACAGGTTATCTACAAGTCTCTGCTAGGTAAAGCCCCGCCCTATCTCAGCTCGCTGGCCACCATAGCAGCACCCACTCGTAGCACACGCTCCAGCAGGTATGTCTCATTGGTCACCCCCAAAGCCAATTCCTACCTCATTCCCATACTGTATTTATTTATTTAGCTCCTTTTGCACCACAGTATCTCTACTTGCACATCCATCTTTTGCACATCTACCATTCCAGTGTTTAATTGCCATATTGTAATTACTTCACCACCATGGCCTATTTATTGCCTTAACTCCCTTATTTGCACTCACTGTATATAGACTTTGTTTTCTACTGTATTTTTGACTGTATGTTTTGTTCATTCCATGTGTAAATCTGTGTTGTTGTATGTGTTGAACTGCTATGCTTTATCTTGGCCAGGTCACAGTTGCAAATGAGAACTTGTTCTCAACTAGCCTACCTGGTTAAATAAAGGTGAAATAAATTTTAAAAAATATACCAAGTTCCTAAAAGACTATGTATGGGCTGGTTTTCCAGACAATCCTGGGTTTAAAAGCTATTTCAATGGAGATTCCCCATTGAGTATTGTCACGTTCTGACCTTTATTTCCTTTGTTTTGTATTTATTTAGTATGGTCAGGGCGTGAGTTGGGTGGGCAGTCTGTTTGTTTTTCTATGTTTTGGGGTATTTCTATGTCTCGGCCTAGTATGGTTCTCAATCAGAGGCAGGTGTCATTAGTTGTCTCTGACTGAGAATCATACTTAGGTAGCCTGGGTTTCACTGTGTGTTTGTGGGTGATTGTTCCTGTCTTTGTGTTTGCACCAGATAGGACTGTTTTAGGTTCTCTCACGTTTGTTGTTTTTGTTAGTTATTTCATGTGTAGTGTCTTTATATATTAAAGAACATGAATAACCACCACCCTGCATTTTGGTCCGCCTCTACTTCACCTAAAGAAGACCGTTACAAGTATGCTCTTTTATCCAGGACAAGGCTTAATCTATGTCCCCGAAACCACCCCCAATACAAATTACCTTGACTAACTTGTAACCCTCACATTGACATTTCAGGTAAAGTGATACTAATACAATGCCACACTGTTTAGATAATTTTTAAAAATCACAACACACAAATGCAGACAAACACACACACACAGTGAATTAAGTTGGTTATCTGAGAGGGATGGAGAAAGAGAGGAAGAGAAAGAGATTTGGAATTGTGGTGTCAATTCCTCTGGCATGGCTCATGTGAAACTGTAACTATTTCCTCACACTACCACTATGACCTTATCCAGCCTATTGTCTGTGTGTGTGTAACACTCTCATTTGTCCAGGTTTTTTTTTCCTCTCTCTCTATACCTTGATATTGGTGAAATATGGAATCCTACCTGTCACTGTCGAAAAACTTATTTCAGGTCCATCTGTCTCTATTTCAGTTCCAGATTCTATAGGTCCATCTGTTATGTAAGGAAAAACAATCATGGATTTTACAACATTCAGCACTGAGCGCGTTTTGAGGTGCATCCTTTAGATGCATCATCACTTTCGAGTTAATTCTGAAGCACAAGACAACGCAACAGGTTTGATTGTTTATACATGCATTATCATCAACGTGTGTAAATGCAAAAGCTCGTTGACATTTCACACGCGCTAAAACATCGCCCCAATTCTTCCATTAAAATGTAAACCGAGGATTCAAGATGATATAGCAAATTCAAATTGTACAAAATACAAGAGTGGACCAAATAAGTAACCTACCTCAGTCACTAGGCTATTTGACACATTTGCGATCCGTTTTCTACCATCTTGACGAATGAAGTCTTCCACATTGATATTAATTAGCGAATAAAATGCAACAAGTGAGCAACATGTGCACCAATTTTGCGATTCATGTGTTCCTCTTGATTGGTCCAACAGCACACTTGACAAAAAGGTTGTTGATACAGGCTAATGAAATATCTTGACAACTCTAAAAAATATGGTTAACTTCTCTCTCACACATACACTGACACACGCCTCAGCGATGCGCGTCTTTAATCGAAGACGAGACTAAAAAGTAAGCGAGACTTGTTGACTTCATCTGTCTAACTATCGCATTGTTGAAGCTAACTTGAAGCGGAGCTGTTTTTGAGCGGCTCTGTCAATCTCACGTTCATCTCATTTCAGGAACAGTAAACTGAACCAGTTTATTGAATCAGAGCTCCACCTGCTGAACCCATTACGATACTTCGCTCGTTTGTCCGAGAGTGCGCGCGCCCATTTTATCATACTGATCTACCTGTCTGACTCATGTCCACACACTGACACTGAATCAGCTCACTCTAAACACACACATGTACGTGATACAGAAACAGCACATTCAAGCAAACACACTGGCACTCTATCTCACACGTACACACACGCACATACACCCACTCAATCTAGAGATTGCATTACGATAATAACGAATAGGCTATATCAAGGATGTGGTGTATTGTGTTGATGAAGAGGATTTCGAGATTATACACAAAAACAGAAGCTCTGTCAGGTTGAATTGGGAGCTTCGCTGCGCAGCTATTTTCAGGTCTCTCCGAAGATTTTCAATCGGGTTCAAGTCCAGGCTCTGGCTTGGCCACTCAAGGACATTCAGAGACTTGTCCCGAAGCTACTACTGCGTTGTCTTTGCTGTGTGCTTAGGGTCGTTGTTCTGTTGGAAGGTGAACCTTTGCCTCAGTCTGAAGACCTGACAGCTCTGGAGCAGTTTTTCATCAAGGATCTCTCTGTACTTTGCTCTGTTCATCTTTGCCTTGATCCTGACTAGTCTCCCAGTCCCTGCTGCTGAAAAACATCCCCAGAACATGATGCTGCACCACCATGCTTCACCGTGGGATGATGCCAGGTTTCCTCCAGATGTGACACTTGGCATTCAGGCCAAAGAGTTCAATCTTGGTTTCATCAGACCAGAGAATCTTGTTTCTCATGGTCTAATAGTCTTTAGGTGCCTTTTGGCAAACTCCAAACGGGCTGTCATGTGCCTTTTACTGTGGAGTGGCATCATTCTGGACACTACCATAAAGGCCTGATTGGTGGAGTTCTGCAGAGATGGTTGTCTTTCTGGAAGGTTCTCCCATCTCCATAGAGGAACCCTAGAGCTCTGTCAAAATGACCATCAGGTTCTTGGTCACCTCCCTGACCAAGGCCTTTCTCCCCCCGATTGCTCTGTTTGGTGGCCAGCTCTAGGAAGAATCTTGGTGGTTCCAAAATTCTTCCATTTAATAATGATGGAGGCCCCTGTGTTCTTGTGGACCTTCAATGCTGCAGAAATGTTTTGCTACCCTCGCCCAGATCTGCGCCTCAACACAGTCTCGGAGCTCTACGGACAATTACTTCTGACATAGGCTGTCAACTGTGGAACCTTATTTAGACAGGCATGTGCCTTTCCAAATCGTGTCCAATCTATTGAATTTACCACAGGTGGACTCCAATCAACTTGAAGAAACATCTCAAGCATGATCAATGGAACAAGATGCACCTGAGCTCAATTTCGAGTCTTATAACAAAGAGTCTGACTACTTATGTAAATAAGGTATTTTTGTTTTTATTTGTAATACATTTGCATACATTTCTAAAAACCTGTTTTCACTTAGTCATTATTGGGTATCATGTGTAGACTGCTGAAGATTTAAATGTATTTAATACATTTTAGAATAAGGCTGTAACGTAACAACATGTTGAAGAAGTCAAGGGGTCTGAATACTTTCTGAAAGTATTGTAAAAAAAAAAAAGCGCAAAAGTTGTGCACTGGGCCTTTAATAGTCTGGTATTAGCAGACCAATAAAGCAGTCTACAGCTTGGGCAAAAACTCCCCCCACCCCAAACTACTTTCTGTGGCAATGACAAGCACATATCCTAAATTAGGATTGGGGCCACAGTCAAACTCATGATTTAGGGCTGAACACCCTCGCCAAGAAGACCAGAGAGACACTAGCTGTGTTGTATTCTGGTTTTGATAAACTCGTTGATATCACTTTGTTTTTAGTAGTTGTAATTTCCCTTCAGATGAATTTAGGAGAGACGAAGTCTAAACGGTGCCAGACTGGGTGACATGATCCCAAAAGATGAATGGATCTAATTTGAGTCTTGGTATCTGGTTTAATCCCCCTTGCCTGGCTACCCTTCCACATCTCTCCGGCTAAACGCCACACACATTTCTTCTCCATGATGAGTAGATTTAATCCCCTCCCTGAAAACTTCTTGAATGCGAACACATTCAAACTGGTTTGACTGATCCCAGAAACTGATGGGTTGGGCTAGAGCCTAAAGCGGTGTTTCAGAAATAGTAATTGGTTAGATTGGTTAGAGACGATCCAATCGCTGATGACTTGTTTTGTACAATGCCCCAAACTTTGACATCAGCAGAAAGGACTTCTACAATGGCCGTCTCAGACTGGATGTATGTAGAGATAGATAGAGCAGTGGAATTAAATTAATTATGAGTCGTCAAGCAATAATCCCCCTATTTGACCCTTGAAGTGGATCGTCCCAAATAATGTTAGAGTTATCTCCATGGACCGGACCAACAGCATATTTTGTAGACAGGGTGGATTTGATTTTGCTGAGTTACAGTTCATATAAGGAAATTAGTCAATTGAAAAAATTAATTTGGCCCCTAATCCACGGATTTCACATAACTGGGCAGGGGTGCAGCCATGGGTGGGCCTGGGAGGGCATAGGCCCACCCACTTGAGAGCCAGGCTCACCCACTGAGGACCCAGGACCAGCCGATCAGAATGAGTTTTTCCCCACATAAGGACTTTATTACAGACAGAAATACTCCTCAGTTTCATCAGCTGTCCGGATGGCTGGTCTCAGACGATCCCGCAGGTGAAGAAGCCGGATATGGAGGTCCTGGGCTGGCGTGGTTACACGTGGTCTGCGGTTGTGAGGCCGGTTAGACGTACTGCCATATTCTCTAATATGACGTTGGAGGCAGCTTATGGTAGAGAAATTAACATTCAATTCTCTGGCAACAGCTTTGGTGGACATTCCTGCAGTCAACATGCCAATTGCACACCCCCTCAAAAATTGAGACATCTGTGGCATTGTGTTGCGTTACAAAACAGCACATTTTAGAGTGACCTTTTATTGTCTCCAGCACAAGGTGTACCTGTGTAATGATCCTTCTGTTTAATCAGCTTCTTGATATGCCACACCTATCAGGTGGGTGGATTGTCTTGGCAAAGGAGAAATGCTCACTAGCAAGGATGTAAACAAATTTGTGGACATGGAACATTTCTGGGATCTTTAAATTTCAGCTCATGAAACATGGGACCAACACTTTATATGTTGCCTTTATATTTTTGTTTAGTATCGTGCTGAAAGCATAAGCTACAGCTAGTACTGCAACTATGTTTGTATCTGGCTGCTATGAAAGGGAACTATGTTTGTATCTGGCTGCTATGAAAGGGAACTATGTTTGTATCTGGCTGCTATGAAAGGGAACTATGTTTGTATCTGGCTGCTATGAAAGGGAACTATGTTTGTATCTGGCTGCTATGAAAGGGAACTATGTTTGTATCTGGTTGCTATGAAAGGGAACTATGTTTGTATCTGGTTGCTATGAAAGGGAACTATGTTTGTATCTGGCTGCTATGAAAGGGAACTATGTTTGTATCTGGCTGCTATGAAAGGGAACTATGTTTGTATCTGGTTGCTATGAAAGGGAACTATGTTTGTATCTGGCTGCTATGAAAGGGAACTATGTTTGTATCTGGTTGCTATGAAAGGGAACTATGTTTGTATCTGGTTGCTATGAAAGGGAACTATGTTTGTATCTGGCTGCTATGAAAGGGAACTATGTTTGTATCTGGCTGCTATGAAAGGGAACTATGTTTGTATCTGGCTGCTATGAAAGGGAACTATGTTTGTATCTGGCTGCTATGAAAGGGAACTATGTTTGTATCTGGCTGCTATGAAAGGGAACTATGTTTGCGTGTAATCAGGGGTGTATTCATTCCGCTGATTCTGTTGAAAACGTTTCTTAAACGGAAGCTAACGGAACAAAATGGGGATAATCATACCTGAATTTGTCCAATATATACTCTTGTTTACATCTGTTGGACTAATGATTACACCCTAGATCAGCTACGTAGATAGATGCATGCAAGATTGTTCATGGCGGTATTGAATGTGTCAATGTCTGTTACCTTGATTACTCAAATTTCTCTCGACCTGTGCACGTTGTAAACTTTCATACATAGGCTAGGTTGTAGGAACCTTTCGATGGGTATACGGAAAATTCTATCCCTGGGTGGCCATCCTCGCATTGAGAGGCACAGGCTGTTTTCACCACCCTCCATCTACGTATCTATCTCAGCCTCTCTCTGTCTATTCTATTTTTCTCTGTTCTGTTGAGTTCTGGATGTAGGGGAGCACCCCCTGATAAATCACTACTTAATTATTTGTTTTCTTTTGGGGGGGGGGGGGGTCCTCCAAATTAGTGCACTAGGCCTTTATCACTCCTGTATGAGCAGAGCACCCCCGTCCCAAAACATCAACCAACGGCAAAATCTGTCAGTCTATCTGTCTCTCTCTGTGAGTGTGCGTGCATTTTGTATGTGTGTGGGCACGCTGATCAGAACAGCGTGCGAGTGCGGCGAACCATGTCCAACACGTCTCCCGTGCCACTGTGTGTCATCACGGCCTCTGAGTAATGACTGCTGTGTCACTGAGTGGAACTGGGAATCTTTTCCAATGGCAAGCCAGTGTCGTGAGTTGACTTTAACATTAATCTGATGGCTGTTATTTATCTAATCAACTATGTTTAATTGTGACCCGATTAAATTAATCATGTAACAATTAACTAACTAGGATCTGGGGCAGCACGAGAGCGGTTCTTTAAAGAGTTACCATCTTCCGGATTAAACTCTAAAGGTCTTTACCTATCACATCTATAAACACTCAATTTATTAATCATAACCTTGTATCATATCATCATTCTGAACAGTCATATCCTCATTGCATCTGCAAAAACCAGAGCAAAGTATTACACAAATTGGTTAATTATTTATTTACTAGCTAATTAAATGGTAACACAGGACCAACACACTTAATACGTTTTAAACAGGTCCCTAGCAGAATGACAACAATATGGCTGCTTGTTACAGAAGACATGGCGAAGGCAAGAGAGAGATAGACAGAGACACTTAGCGTTGGTACTGTCATGACGATGGCCTGAGTGGGGGAGGTTTATGACCCCCATAAATGCCTTTCCCCTTTTTCCTCTCTCTACTCTACCCATGTGACTATTGAAAATCCCTTGGTTAACATTGAGAGAGAGTCTGATGACCTCAAAAGATGGGAACGGAACCATATTTCGATAATCCAACCAGCTGAAAATATGCATTGGTACTAAATGAATATGATGCCAGATCAGTTGGCGTCTGAGACATTATTACTGATGATAGGATGACATAAACTGTATCTTGGAAAGTCTACACATTCTAGTTATCAGATTCACATGGAATTGTTGTGCAATTTACATTTTTAAATATGAAACTGTTTGTGAAAATATTAAATTTAATTTTAGCTTCCAAATGAGAGAATTGGGGTTTCATGAGTGAACTATGCTCAACTCAGTGGCCCTGCCCATGTGAACAGACATTGGTTATAAACTATGAAAGACGCCCTTCTCTTCCCTCCTATATAAATCTCTTGACGAAAATGTAACTTTCTGTTCCGAGGACGTTAGGGCAACAGTCCTACGTTAAAAGGGCTCAGATAATAAATAAGCTGTTCCAAAGACGTGTGGACTTGAGGTCCCCACATTGAAAGGACAAAGACCACCTACAGAACTAAGCCAACCTTAGAGAACCTAACAAAATTAGCATATCATTTCAATGTGAAGGTGAAGGACCTACACCCAGGAAGGATGAATTTCAACTATACCAATCAGAATATAGAATGATCTTAAAAGTAAGGCAACTTGGTGTGAACTTTGAACTCTTATTCACTCCAGAAGTGATACCTCCTAGCCGTTGCATTAGCAGCAGTCGCTAAACGTGGGCTGGGAGAGGACGGACAGAGTATCCATTCTACCACGCTCCAGTTCACCACTAGACAATATGTTCATTCTTAACCCACCAATTTATACAATTTGTTCGAAATGGGCGGTTCCGTCAGGCTGACACGCTCTCTGACCTCACCCAGGGGCATGACTTGTCACTGTTTATGTAAAACAATTATCTGTTATGGCTCCTAAAATCACATCCCTCTCTTCACAAAAAAACATTAAGAATTTTTCATATTACGTGCACAACGCATAGGATGAGTTAGAGTTTTGGCAAAGGCACATTCCTTTGAGGAATTTGGAGAGGGAGACCTGAATCTTCTACCTTGATTACAACAGGGCTTTAGCTTTGATACTTAGAAGATCTTATTGTTTGGGGGGGAGGGTGTATTTATATTTATGGTCTATTCTATTTACTGTCTTTCTCTAACATTACACCTGTTCCCTGTCATATCAGGACAGGGTGTTTTGTGCCATAGACCACTGTACACCCTGTAACAACCCTCCAACCCCACCCCCACCCCCACCCCCGCCCCAACTAAAACCTATACACCCTGTAACAACCCCCCTAACTAAACTTCTACACCCTGTAACAACCCCCCTAACTAAACCTCTACACCCTGTAACAACCCTCCAACCCCACCCCCACCCCCGCCCCAACTAAAACCTCTACACCATGTAATAACCCCCCTAACTAAACTTCCACACCCTGTAACATCCCCCCTAACTAAACCTCTACACCATGTAATAACCCCCCCCCCCTAACTAAACCTCTAAACCCTGTAACAACCCCCCTAACTAAACCTCTACACCCTATAACAACCCCCCTAACTAAACCTCTACACCCTGTGACAACCCTCCAACCCCACCCCCACCCCCGCCACAACTAAAACCTCTACACCATGTAACAACCCCCCTAACTAAACCTCTACACCATGTAATAACCCCCCCTAACTAAACCTCTACACCCTGTAACAACCCCCCTAACTAAACCTCCACACCCTGTAACAACCCCCCTAACTAAACCTCTACACCCTGTAACAACCCTCCAACTATACCTCTACACCCTATAACAACCCCCCAACTAAACCTCTACACCCTATAACAACCCCCCAACTAAACCTCTACACCCTGTAACAACCCCCATCCCAACTATACCTCTACACCCTGTAACAACCCCCCCCCCCCCCCCCAACTATACCTCTACACCCTATAACAACCCCCCAACTAAACCTCTACATCCTGTAACAACCCTCCCAACTAAACCTCAACACCATGTAACAACACCCCCCTAACTAAACCTCAACACCATGTAACAACCCCCCCAACTAAACCTCTACACCCTGGAACAACCCCCCCCCCCAACTATACCTCTACACCCTATTACAACCCCCCAACTAAACCTCTACACCCTGTAACAACCCTCCCAACTAAACCTCTACACCCTGTAACAACCCCTACCCCCCCCCCAACTATACCTCTACACCCTATAACAACCCCCCCAACTAAACCTCTAGACCCTACAACAACCCCTAAAACTATACCTCTGCACCCTATAACAACCCCCCCCCCCAACTATACCTCTACACCCTGTAACAACCCCCCCAACTAAACCTCAACACCCTATAACAACCCCCCCCCCCAACTATACCTCTACACCCTGTAACAACCCCCCCAACTAAACCTCAACACCCTGTAACAACCCCCCCAACTAAACCTCAACACCCTGTAACAACCTCCCCAACTAAACCTCAACACCCTGTAACAACCCCCCCAACTAAACCTCAACACCCTATAACAACCCCCCTAACTATACCTCTACACCATGTAATAACCCCCCTAACTATACCTCTACACCATGTAATAACCCCCTAACTATACCTCTACACCATGTAATAACCCCCCTAACTATACCTCTACACCATGTAATAACCCCCCTAACTATACCTCTACACCATGTAATAACCCCCCTAACTAAACCTCTACACCATGTAATAACCCCCCTAACTATACCTCTACACCATGTAATAACCCCCCTAACTATACCTCTACACCATGTAATAACCCACCTAACTATACCTCTACACCATGTAATAACCCCCCCTAACTAAACCTCTACACCATGTAATAACCCCCATAACTATACCTCTACACCCTGTAATAACCCCCCCTAACTATACCTCTACACCATGTAATAACCTCCCTAACTATACCTCTACACCATGTAATAACCCCCCTAACTATACCTCTACACCATGTAACAACCCCCCTAACTATACCTCTACACCATGTAATAACCCCCCTAACTATACCTCTACACCAGGTAATAACCCCCCTAACTAAACCTCTACACCATGTAACAACCCCCCTAACTATACCTCTACACCATGTAATAACCCCCCTAACTACACCTCTACACCCTGTAACAACCCCCATCCCAACTATACCTCTACACCATGTAATAACCCCCCCCTAACTAAACCTCAACACCATGTAACAACCCCCCCAACTAAACCTTAACACCCTATAACAACCCCAACAAACTAAACCTCTACACCCTGTAACAACCCCCATCCCAACTATACCTCTACACCCTGTAACAAACCCCCCAACTATACCTCTACACCCTATAACAACCCCCCAACTAAACCTCTACACCCTGTAACAACCCCCATCCCAACTATACCTCTACACCCTGTAACAACCCCCCCCCCAACTATACCTCTACACCCTATAACAACCCCCCAACTAAACCTCTACACCCTGTAACAACCCTCCCAACTAAACCTCAACACCAGGTAACAACACCCCCCTAACTAAACCTCAACACCATGTAACAACCCCGCCAACTAAACCTCAACACCATGTAACAACCCCCCCCCCCCCCCCAACTAAACCTCTACACCCTGTAACAAACCCCCCAACTAAACCTCTACACCCTGGAACAACAAATCCCCCCCCCCCCCATCTATACCTCAACACCATGTAACAACCCCCCCCCCCAACTATACCTCTACACCCTATTACAACCCCCCAACTAAACCTCTACACCCTGTAACAACCCCTACCCCCCCAACTATACCTCTACATCCTATAACAACCCCCCAACTAAACCTCTAGACCCTATAACAACCCCCCCACTAAACCTCAACACCCTATAACAACCCCCCCCAACTATACCTCTACACCCTGTAACAACCCCCCCAACTAAACCTCAACACCCTATAACAACCCCCCCAACTATACCTCTACACCCTATAACAACCCCCCCAACTAAATCTCAACACCCTAAACCTCAACACCCTATGACAACCCCCCAACTAAACCTCTAAACCTCAACACCCTATAACAACCCCCCCCCCAACTATACCTCTACACCCTATAACAACCCCCCCCCAACTATACCTCTACACCCTGTAACACCCCCCCAACTATACCTCTACACCCTATAACAACCCCCCCAACTAAACCTCAACACCCTGTAACAACCCCCCCCCCCAACTATACCTCTACACCCTATAACAACCCCCCCAACTATACATCTACACCCTATAACAACCCCCCAACTAAACCTCTACACCCTGTAACAACCCTCCCAACTAAACCTCAACACCATGTAACAACCCCGCCAACTAAACCTCAACACCATGTAACAACCCTCCCCCCCCAACTATATCTCTACACCCTGTAACAACCCCGCCAACTAAACCTCAACACCATGTAACAACCCCCCCCAACTATACCTCTACACCCTATTACAACCCCCCAACTTAACCTCTACACCCTGTAACAACCCTCCCCACTAAACCTCAACACCCTGTAACAACCCCCCCCCCCCAACTATACCTCTACACACTGTAACAACCCCCCAACTAAACCTCAACACCCTGTAACAACCCCCCCAACTAAACCTCAACACCCTGTAACAACCCCCCCAAATAAACCTCAACACCCTATAACAACCCCCCCCCACTATACCTCTACACCCTATAACAACCCCCCCAACTAAACCTCAACACCCTGTAACAACCCTAACTATACCTCTACACCCTGTAACAACCCCCCCAACTAAACCTCAACACCCTGTAACAACCCCCCCAACTATACCTCTACACCCTGTAACAACCTCCCCAACTAAACCTCTACACCCTGTAACAACCTACCAACTAAACCTCAACAACCTGTAACAACCCCCCCAACTAAACCTCAACACCCTGTAACAACCCCCTCCCCCAACTATACCTCTACACCCTGTAACAACCCCCCCCCCTACTAAACCTCAACAACCTGTAACAACCCCCCCAACTATACCTCTACACCCTGTAACAAACCCCCCCCAACTATACCTCAACACCCTATAACAACCCCCCCCCCAACTATACCTCTACACCCTATAACAACCCCCCCAACTAAACCTCAACACCCTGTAACAACCCCCCCCCCCCCAACTATACCTCTACACCATATAACAACCCCCCCAACTATACTTCTACACCCTATAACAACCCCCCAACTATACCTCTACACCCTGTAACAACCCCTCTACACCCTGGAACAACGCCCCCCCCATCTATACCTCAACACCATGTAACAACCCCCCCCCCCCACGATACCTCTACACCCTATTACAACCCCCCAACTAAACCTCAACACCCTGTAACAACCCTCCCAACTAAACCTCTACACCTTGTAACAACCCCTACCCCTCCCCCAACTATACCTCTACACCCTATAACAACCCCCCCAACTAAACCTCAACACCCTGTAACAACCCCCCCAACTATACCTCTACACCCTGTAACAACCCCCCCAACTAAACCTCAACACCCTGTAACAACCCCCCCAACTAAACCTCAACACCCTGTAACAACCCCCCCAACTATACCTCTACAACCTGTAACAACCTCCCCAACTAAACCTCTACACCCTGTAACAACCCCCCAACTAAACCTCAACACCCTGTAACAACCCCCCCAACTAAACCTCAACACCCTGTAACAACCCCCTCCCCCAACTATACCTCTACACCCTGTAACAACCCCCCCAACTAAACCTCAACACCCTGTAACAACCCCCCCAACTAAACCTCAACACCCTATAACAATCCCCCCCAACTATACCTCTACACCCTATAACAACCCCCCCAACTATACCTCAACACCCTATAACAACCCCCCCCAACTATATCTCTACACCCTATAACAACCCCCCCAACTATACCTCTACACCCTGTTTCAACCCCTCCCCAACTAAACCTCAACACCCTGTAACAACCCCCCAACTAAACCTCTAGACCCTATAACAACCCCCCCAACTAAACCTCAACACCCTATAACAACCCCCCCCCCCAACTATATCTCTACACCCTATAACAACCCCACCCCAACTATACCTCTACACCCTGTAACACCCCCCAACTATACCTCTACACCCTATAACAACCCCCCCCAACTAAACCTCAACACCCTCTAACAACCCCCCCCAACTATACCTCTACACCCTATAACAACCCCCCCAACTATACCTCAACACCCTGTAACAACCCCCCCAACTAAACCTCTACACCCTGTAACAATGCCCCCAACTAAATCTCCACACCCTGTAACAACCCCTCCAACTAAATCTCCACACCCTGTAACAACCCCCCCCCAACTAAAGCTCTACACCCTGTAACAACCTCCACCCAATTAAAGAGTTGAGACACACAAATATCATACCCCCCCCCCCCCCCCCCCCCCCCAAATGCTTACCTTCTCTGTTATTGTAATGGTGAGAGGTTAGTATGTCTTCGGTGTATGATATAAAATGCTAACCTCCCATGTAATTGTAATGGTGAGAGGTTAGCATGTCTTGGGGGTATGATATAAAATGCTAATCTTCCCTGTTATTGTAATGGTGAGAGGTTAGCTTGTCTTGGGTGTATGATATAAAATGCTTACCTTCCCTGTTATTGTAATGGTGAGAGGTTAGCATGTCTTGGGGGTATGATATTTCTGTGTCTGTAACTTTATCACTCATCATTATTCACGATTCTTTCAGGACTATCCATAATCATGGTAGCATCCATATGAAGTGTTTAGAAACATTTTATATTCTTATTTACAGTAAAAGTGACTCCAAAATAACACAATATATTAATTACCATTAATTTCTATTGGGCACAAAATAATCTAAAATACAACCAAAAGAAACAGCAAATGTATGCAACAAATTTGCAGTCACACACTTGATGTATCATTGCATGCTATGAATATGGGGCCAAATACTTAGCTTTTTACTACTTTAATACACATTAAGTGAATTCGTCCCGATTTTGTTGCTCCCCTAATATTGGGGGACGACATACAAAAAGTGCTGTAATTTCTAAACGGTTCCCCCGATTCAAGCTGACAGTCTGAACTTTAACCTCATAGTCATTGTATCATTTCAAATCCAAACATGGAGTATAGAGCCTAACGAAGACCCATCTTGTCATTTTAAATGTTCAATGTGGTACAGAGGTGGTCCCTGCACAGGGACAGCTCAGCGGAAATTTCAGAGCGCCACCTATAGTACTCGAGTATAGTACTCGATAAATCTCAAACTTTCATAAAAATACACATGCAAGGTACTGAATTAAAGCTACACTCGTTGTGAATCTAGCCACCAAGTCAGATTTGTAAAATGCTTTTCGGCGAAAGCATGAGAAGCTATTATCTGATAGCATGCACCCCCCCAAAATACCAGCACGACACGTAAACAACAGATTTTGCGGTAGCCGGCGCTACCCAAAACGCAGAAATAAAATATAAAACATTCATTACCTTGGACGAGCTTCTTTGTTGGCACTCCTATATGTCCCATAAACATCACAATTGGGTCTTTTTCCCGATTAAATCCGTCATTGTATACCCAAAATGTAATTTGCTGAAGGCCAGTCTGATGCTGCAAAAAGCCCATTTACAAGACTTTTTAAAATTACAAAAGTCGCCTATAAACTTTTACAAATCACTTCAAACGACTTTTCTAAACCAACTTTAGGTATTAATAAACGTTAATGATGTATCTAATTGATCACGGGGCGATCTGTATTCGATAGCAGCAAGTCTGGAAATCATCGTCCATTTTTTCAGTTTCACAACATACTGTGGTGCGCCTCAAGAAAGGAGGGGTCTATTCGTGTTGTAACCAAGTTGAAATTGACAGCAATGGCGACATCGTGTGGAAGCTGTAGGCGTTTACAGGGGATCCTCATTTATTTTAGGTCGCCTTAAACAATACATTGAATGGCGGACAAATATTTTTTTTGTGTTTTTGGTAAACAGTTTTACCAGGGATTTTTACTCCTAAACACGTTCTGTTATAGCCACAGACCCGATTTAACCAGTTTTAGAGACTTCAGAGTGTTTTCTATACACACATACTTATCATATCCATATACTATATTCCTGACATGAGTAGCAGGACTTGTAATGTTGCACGATTTTTTACAAAAAGCTGCGGAAATTCGCATCATCCATAACAGGTTACAGTAAAAGTGACTCCAAAATAACACAATATATTAATTACCATTCATTTCTATTGGGCACAAAATAATCTAAAATACAACCAAAAGAAACAGCAAATGTATGCAACAAATTTGCAGTCACACACTTGATGTAAAAAGTGCTGTAATTTCTAAACGGTTCCACCGATTCAAGCTGACAGTCTGAACTTTAACCTCATAGTCATTGTATCATTTCAAATCCAAACATGGAGTATAGAGCCAAACGAAGAACCATCTTGTCATTTTAAATTTTCAATGTGGAATTTTACCTCACTTTTTCTTGCTGTTAGCATTGTTACGGTATTGACATTCACACATTGTTACGGTATTGACATTCACACATTGTTACGGTATTGACATTCTCACATTGTTACGGTATTGACATTCTCACATTGTTACGGTATTGACATTCTCACTTTGTTACGGTATTGACATTCACACATTGTTACGGTATTGACATTCACACATTGTTACGATATTGACATTCTCACATTGTTACGGTATACACATTCTCACATTGTTACGGTATTGACATTCACATTTGTAATATTGTTAATGATCCATCAGACCCATAATGCCCCCACTTCCCTCTCTGAATTTGACCTGTGGTCCAGGTCACTGCTATACCAAGACTGAGAGTCAACTATTGTCCCAGAGAGTTATGTCTCAGTAGGCTACTTCTGGCTGACAGTGACCTTTTGACATCTTGACCTCCACAGATTAAACTTTTGGACGATTTATCACTGGGACAGAAGCCATATTTATCACAGGCCATATGTCATTAAAATGGAAGCCGATTGCCAAGTCTGGCATTTCACAGGGAGAGTTTTTGTTCCACTAAAATTGTATTGATTTTATTTGATTGAATTTAAATTAATTTTATGTTCTGAGAAGTCATACCATAGGTCCAAGAAGCATAACACATGGTGAACCTGAGGGCAATCATAGTCGTTAATACGCAAACGTTATCAAGTTTTACTTTTCATAACTATGTACCGAGGACATTTTGTGAAACATCACTGTTTCATGAATGTATGCTGTTTTCTGTAACTCTGGAAGAGTTGATCTGGAATGAGTGACCATTTCTGTTATGGAAGTACTGCATTGGTTTGTTATGTGCGATGCATTCTAATCTACTGTATGTCTCGTATAGCTTCATCAGTGAGAAGTGAGCATGTCAAGCATTTCGCTACATCTGCAATAACATCTGCTAAATATGTGACCAATAACATTTTATTTGATGTATCAAATGGTGCACATCTACAATATGAATTTTGAGTCCAGTTAATGTTTTCTGGCTGCTCTAAAGTATTTTGGTATAGATGACATCAGTCCAAACCTCTATACAAAGATCTTTCCGCTCTCCAGGTCTGAGTTCAAACCAACAACAACTCCTTGGACTGTAATTTGAGTTCGTCACCTCCAAGTCAGAGCAAAATAACCTGTGAATGTCATCATTATGGACCATCATTGTCAAAAAGGACATAAAACGTAGGATTTAGGAGCTCAACAGACCACAAAGACATAGGTCTATATATGGAGTAGTCCTGGGGAGTGTAAAAATAGAGAGAAACTCTTGTGTTTTGGGCGAGAGAGCGAGCAAAAGGCTAAGCCAATCATTCAATCATGTGTTTTTATCAAAAATGATTTATGTATGGTGCACTGTAAAATCATGTGGGGAAAAACAAATCAACAGCTGGGAAAACTCTGCACTCTATTCATGTAATTTTGATGGCGTTTTATCCCGTTTAAGATTCATTTATATTTTCAATTTTTGTTTGGTTACCTGAGATTGACCCACGCCATAGAATTACTATCAGTTGTAAAGTACACAAATGTTCATCTTATTCAACTAGGACAGCTTTTGTAGCTATACAACTGAGAACACTTTGGTTTCATTACTGTTTTGTGTCATTACTTTTACAATTTCAAATTGTAATATGACTGTCATAAAGAGTTTTTTTTTAAGGAACAAGATGACGTGTGCCAATATACAGGAAGGGGATGAGACGGGAAATGATATGGACAAATTGCAAGCACATTTAGTTGATGTGTTAATTTCCCTGCTTATTAGGGACCTGTAGGGCAGTGATCAGGGCTATGAGACACATGGAAAGACATTGGCCGGATTATGAAAGCAGCCCAATTCACTCTCTATACCTCTAGCTATCGCTCTCTCCCCTCTCACTCTGCAAGCTCTACTAACGCATGGGGCAAAGGAGCACATCAGAGTTATCAAAACAAATTGGATCATTAGGAAAATCCCCCTTACCCTGTGTACTCTCTTTTTTTCTGTGTGTCTCACTCTTTCTGTTTCTCTCTCTCTCTCTAACACACACACACACACACACTCCCTGACACTGGTGTTTTATGTTTCCTAGTTCTGAGTGGACTCACTCCTAGGGGTGGGTGGGTCTGTTTGCAATTTTCTCCCCTCTCCCTGTGCCAAGTCGGAAAAAGGAAGGAAAAACAATGATGATCTTTTCCTCTGAACACCTTTGTGTTTTTTGTATATGTTGTGTGGTATTATTTAGCACTAACAACAACACAAGTGTGGGAAGCAATGCAAAGAGAGGAAAAACCAAGCCAAAGCCATTCATGCACCAGAATGCGCACATCGAGAGGCACATGAACATTTGCTGGTGATGTCAAAATGCTCACATCGAGAGGCACATGAACATTTGCTGGTGATGTCAAAATGCTCACAACGAGAGGCACATGAACATTTGCTGGTGATGTCAGAATGCTCACATTGAGAGGCACATGAACATTTGCTGGTGATGTCAGAATACTCACATTGAGAGGCACATGAACATTTGCTGGTGATGTCAAAATGCTCACAACCAGAGTCACATAAACATTTGCTTGTGATGTCAGAATTCGGGGAGCTTGAATCAAACAAACAAGATGAAAACGATGATGAATCAATAAAGCCTAACTTTTCCAGCTTAAATAAACACAACAACAACACGTCTCCTCATCTGCAAACTTGTCACCCAATGTCCTTACTCTCTAACTTGAGCATGTCACGTTAAGTACAGTGTAATTCAAGTTGAAGTAAAGTGACAAGTAAAGTAAGTAAAGTGACATCTGATTATCTTGTCAGCCCATCTTTAATAACATAGATAAACCCATGAGAAACACAAGTAGTACCCACCTGAAACATACTGTAACAGTAAAAGTATTTTGGCTTACCAGTATTAGGTTAGGTCATTCAGGGCTAGGTCCAACACAGTCAGCAGGTCAATCTCATAGCCGGGACAGGGGGGAGTGAGTGGATGTGAGTTCAGATCCGTGCTAGATAATGAAGTTCTCTCTCTCTCTCTCTCTCTCTCTCTCTCTCTCTCTCTCTCTCTCTCTCTCTCTCTCATTCTCTGTCTTACTGTCTGTCTCTCTCTGTCTCTCTCTCTCTCTCATTCTCTGTCTTACTGTCTGTCTCTCTCTCTCTTTCTCTGTCTTACTGTCTGTCTCTCTCTCTCTCTCTCTCTCTCTCAATTCAATTCAATTCAATTCAAGGGCTTTATTGGCATGGGAAACATGTGTTAACATTGCCAAAGCAAGTGAGGTAGACAACATACAAAGTGAATATATAAAGTGAAAAACAACAAAAATTAACAGTAAACATTACACATACAGAGGTTTCAAAACAGTAAAGACATTACAAATGTCATATTATATATATACAGTGTTTTAACAATGTACAAATGGTTAAAGGACACAAGATAAAATAAATAAGCATAAATATGGGTTGTATTTACAATGGTGTGTGTTCTTCACTGGTTGCCCTTTTCTCGTGGCAACAGGTCACAAATCTTGCTGCTGTGATGGCACACTGTGGAATTTCACCCAGTAGATATGGGAGTTTTTCAAATTTGGATTTGTTTTCGAATTCTTTGTGGATCTGTGTAATCTGAGGGAAATATGTCTCTCTAATATGGTCATATATTGGGCAGGAGGTTAGGAAGTGCAGCTCAGTTTCCACCTCATTTTGTGGGCAGTGAGCACATAGCCTGTCTTCTCTTGAGAGCCAGGTCTGCCTACGGCAGTCTTTCTCAATAGCAAGGCTATGCTCACTGAGTCTGTACATAGTCAAAGCTTTCCTTAATTTTGGGTCAGTCACAGTGGTCAGGTATTCTGCCGCTGTGTACTCTCTGTTTAGGGCCAAATAGCATTCTAGTTTGCTCTGTTTTTTTGTTAATTCTTTCCAATGTGTCAAGTAATTATCTTTTTGTTTTCTCATGATTTGGTTGGGTCTAATTGTGCTGTTGTCCTGGGGCTCTGTAGGGTGTGTTTGTGTTTGTGAACAGAGCCCCAGGACCAGCTTGCTTAGGGGACTCTTCTCCAGGTTCATCTCTCTGTAGGTGATGGCTTTGTTATGGAAGGTTTGTGAATCACTTCCTTTTGGGTGGTTGTAGAATTTAACGGCTCTTTTCTGGATTTTGATAATTAGTGGGTATCGGCCTAATTCTGCTCTGCATGCATTATTTGGTGTTCTACGTTGTACACGGAGGATATTTTTGCAGAATTCTGCGTGCAGAGTCTCAATTTGGTGTTTGTCCCATTTTGTGAAGTCTTGGTTGGTGAGCGGACCCCAGACCTCACAACCATAAAGGGCAATGGGCTCTATGACTGATTCAAGTATTTTTAGCCAAATCCTAATTGGTATGTTGAAATGTATGTTTCTTTTGATGGCATAGAATGCCCTTCTTGCCTTGTCTCTCAGATCGTTCACAGCTTTGTGGAAGTTACCTGTGGCGCTGATGTTTAGGCCAAGGTATGTATAGTTTTTTTGTGTGCTCTAGGGCAACAGTGACTAGATGGAATTTGTATTTGTGGTCCTGGTGACTGGACCTTTTTTGGAACACCATTATTTTGGTCTTACTGAGATTTACTGTCAGGGCCCAGGTCTGACAGAATCTGTGCATAAGATCTAGGTGCTGCTGTAGGCCCTCCTTGGTTGGTGACAGAAGCACCAGATCATCGGCAAACAGCAGACATTTGACTTCGGATTCTAGCAGGGGGAGGCCGGGTGCTGCAGACTTTTCTAGTGCCCGCGCCAATTCGTTGATATATATGTTGAAGAGGGTGGGGCTTAAGCTGCATCCCTGTCTAACCCCACGACCCTGTGTGAAGAAATGTGTGTGTTTTTTGCCAATTTTAACCGCACACTTGTTGTTTGTGTACATGGATTTTATAATGTCGTATGTTTTACCCCCAACACCACTTTCCATCAGTTTGTATAGCAGACCCTCATGCCAGATTGAGTCGAAGGCTTTTTTGAAATCAACAAAGCATGAGAAGACTTTGCCTTTGTTTTGGTTTGTTTGGTTGTCAATTAGGGTGTGCAGGGTGAATACATGGTCTGTTGTACGGTAATTTGGTAAAAAGCCAATTTGACATTTGCTCAGTACATTGTTTTCATTGAGGAAATGTACAAGTCTGCTGTTAATAATAATGCAGAGGATTTTCCCAAGGTTACTGTTGACACACATCTCTCTCTCTCTCTCTCTCTCTCTCTCTCTCTCTCTCTCTCTCTCATTCTCTTTCTTACTGTCTGTCTGTCTCTCTCTCTCTCTCTCTCTCTCTCATTCTCTGTCTTACTGTCTGTCTGTCTGTCTCTCTCTCTCTCGCTCTCTCGCTCTCTCGCTCTCTCGCTCTCTCGCTCTCTCTCAGACTCACACAGTTGCTCAGCTCTATCAGTCTGCTGTAACTTTTGTCAATGTAGCACCCGAGCCAGAAGCTACGCGGAGAGGAAGAGGAAAAATGAGAAAGAGTGTGTGTGTGTGAGAGAGAGAGAGAAACAAAAAGAGAGAGAGAAACAGAGAAACAGAGAGAGAGAGAGAGAGAGAGAGAGAGAGAGAGAGAGAGAGAGAGAGATATCATTACCATACCATATACAGTATCATTATCATATCATTACCAAGCCCTGCAATGCCAAGAGCTGAGCAAAGAAAAGAGTCCCCTCATCCAGCTGGTCCTGGGGCTGAGTTCACAAACTTGTTCTACTAACAAACTGAAGCCTCAGGAGCAGAACATCCAATCAATCAGAATAAAATAATTTACATCACAGTCAAAAGCTTTTTGGGAAACACAATCACAAGAACAAAGCAAAAGGCAGTGCTATCTGGCCCTAAATCGACATTACACTGGCTAAACTATTTGACCATGGTTACTGATCAAAACCTTAGAAAAACCCTGACAAAGCACAGGCTCAGTGAGCACAGCCTTGCCATTGAGAAGGGTAGACAGGAAAACCTGGCTCCCTGTAAAGGAAAGGCTGTGCAACCACTGCACCACAGCAGAACCTGAGACAGAGCTGTATTTCCTGACAAAACGTCAAAAATATAAAACAATTAGAGTGTCACTTCCCCAAATTTGAAACCCTTATTTAAGGATTCAAAGACCTCTCTGATGAGAATAGAATACCTGTCCTGTTGGGGGAGGATGCAGAGAGCTGTGGGTTGGAAGCGCACTACATTGCTGCTTGCCATAAGATGAGGGACAGTGTCTGACAGACCAATCAACCTGCACATGTCCTCTACTGTATGCTTATTGGTATTGTTCAATGTATGGTTATTTTGACCCTTGGTTATTGTTGTTACTGTTGACAATTTTGATTCTTATTATATTAATATTGTAAATATCCAAAGTAAGCGTCATGCCAATAAAGCAAATTTAATTGAATTGAGAGATAGAGTGAGACAGAGAGAGAGGGAGAGAGCGAGAGACAGACAGTAAGACAGAGAATGAGAGAGAGAGAGAGAGAGAGGGGGGGAGAGAGAGGGGGAGAGAGAGGGAGAGAGAGACTGTAACAGCCAGAGGCAGACATAGACAATGGCAGGAAATGTATCAGGATGCACTGTACAAAAATACAAACAGTGAAGTCAAATAACACCCATAAGAACAACTTAACTGAAAAATATCCTTTAGGAAGGTAGTGTTTTGACAGTTACTGTAAATTCTTAACTTGGTATTACAGTGAAATATCCCTTTGGCATAACAGTGGGTGGCTCGATCCCTGAACTGACCTGAAATGACCTGAAATGACCATAAACTGGGTGGCTCGAGCCCTGAATGTTGATTGGCTGACAGCTGTGGTATATCAAACCGTATACCACGGGTATGACAAAACGTGTATTTTTACTGCTCTAATTACATTGGTAACCAGTTAATAACAGCTAAAAGGCACTTTGGGGGTTTGTGGTATATGGCTGTATCCAGGCACTGATCGGGCTAAGAAAGGTGGGTGTGTGGCCATATATGTAAAGACTAAATTCTTTGTAAAAGTGGCAAAGTATGAAACTATTTGTAAACAGTTGGAATTTCTTGCTTTGAATCTTGAGGTTTTAAATGGTCTCTCTATAACTGTGATTTGCTGCTATAGACCCCCCTCTGCAAACCCAGTTGATTAACTTCCCCACCCGCCCAAATCTCAAATGTCCAGAGAAATCTACCCAGATTGATTTGAAATTGACAAATGTTCCACATAAATATTATTTTCTTCTCAGGAAGGCCAAGTCTGAATATTTTATGTCTGTTACCACTGATAACCCTGAATGACCCTAGAACGTATTGAAAGGCTATTAAGTCTATGTCTGGTAACAGTAATGTTAATGCATTACCATCATGTGTATTGAAGGACTTGAAATGCTGAATTGTTTCAATGAGCACTTTATATCATCTGGTAGGCTGTTTGATTCAGTGTCCTCTGTCTCTGTACAACCCTGCATGGATGAACCAGTGAGAGCTGGTCAAACTTTTATCTTTTTGCCATTCTCAGTGCAGGGGGTACATGAAGTTCTGAAATCCTTAGATCAGAGAAATTCTGCCGGTCCTGATCATCTTGATCCCTGCTTTTTAAATCTGGCAGCTGATTTCATAGCACTTACATATCTGTTCAATCTAACCCTGGAAAGTTATTACATTCAAAGTATCTGGAAATCAGAATTTGTCCTACCACTTTTAAACGGGGGAGGTCCAACTCTTTTAAATAATTATAGGCCGATTTCAAAGCTGTCACCCCCTGGCGAAAATACTTGAAACCCTTGTTAGTGAACAGCTAAAGTAGTTTTTATATACTAACTCTATTTTATCAATGTACCAATCGGGCTTCAGGAAGAAGCATAGCACAATTACAGTAGCCATGAACGTTTTAAATGATATCACTGAAGCCTTTGACAATAAACAGCACTGTGTCTCACTTTTTATTGATTTCTCTAAGGCTTTTGATACAATTAATCATGCTATACTAAGGCAGAGATTGTCGAGTGTAGGTCTTTCTGAGCATGCAGTTGCATGGTTTGCTAACTATTTGTCGGATAGAACTCAGTGCACTCAATTTGATGGGTTCATGTCTGTTAAATTGTCTGTCTGTAATGGTGTGCCCCAGGGCACTGTACTTGGTCCCCTCTTATTCCCTGTTTATATAAATAATTTAGACAAAAAATGTGCAAAATGTCAGGGCAATGAGATTGAGGCTGTAACCTCATATAAATATCTTGGCATTTGAATTGATGATGGCCTCTTTTAAATTGCATATCCAACAACTTATAAAATATTGTAAGCTGAAGTTGGGATAGTATTTTAGGAATAAGAGCTGTTTTTCTTTTGAAGCCAGAAGGAGGCTTGTATCAGCTACTTTTATGCATATACTAGACTATTGTGAAATTTTATATATGAACGCTTCCGTTCAGTGTTTGAGAGCAATTGACAGCCTTTACCATGGAGCTGTAAGAATTATTTTAAACTGCAAAACCCTTATGCACCACTGCACTTTATATACCAGGGTTGGCTGGCCTTCTCTAGTCACTCGTAGGCTCAGGCACTGGTATACTTTTCTTTAGAAAGCCATTTTAGGTTTACCACCATTTTATTTGGGCGTTTTTATTGTTCAGAGATGTGGTGGGTACTCTCTTCGTTCGCTGGACTTTATCCTGCTAACTGTTCCAAATGTCCGAACTGAATTTGTTAAAAGGCCTTTTATGTACTCTGCGCCATTGGCTTGGAACTCCTTGCACAATAGTTTTAATGTCACGCCCTGAACTGTTTCACCTGTCCCTGTGATTGTCTCCACCCCCTCCAGGTGTCACTTATTTTCCCCAGTGTATTTATCCCTGTGTTTCCTGTCTCTCTGTGCCAGTTCGTCTTGTATGTTTAGTCAAGTCAACCACCGTACTCTATTCTATTTGGCTAGTCTTCCCGGTTTTGGACCTCTGCCTGACTCTGGACTACTTTCCTGCCTGACTGATCATCCTGCCTGACTGATCATCCTGCCTGATCATCCTGCCTGACTCTGGACTACTTTCCCGCCTGATTGATCATCCTGCCTGCCCTGATCTTGAATCTGCCTGCCCTTTGGTACCTATTGGACTCTGAAGTGGTTTTGAACTTTTGCCTGTACACGACCATTCTCTTGCCTACCCGTTTTTGGATTAATAAACATTGTAAGACTCCAACCATATGCATTTGGGTCTCACCTTGTGCCTTGATATTTAAACTGGAAGAACTTGTCCCGGTTGGTGTTTTTAAATCATTGATGAAGGATGTTGAGGCTGATGCCTTGACCTTTCAATGTTTTTAATTAGCTGTTTTATGATTTTGTTATACTCCTGTGATTTCTGTGGTTTTTACTAGATTACTTGTAGTAATCTACAAGTAAGGAAATAAGCAAACAGGAAACCACTCACGTTAATTGTGCAACAAGAGGGAAAACAATTCTAGATCACCTGTACTCCACACACAGAGATGCGTACAAAGCTCACCCTCGCCCTCCATTTGGTAAATCCGACCACAACTCTGTCCTCCTGATTCCTGCTTACAAGCGAAAATGAAAGCAGGAAGCATCAGTGACTCGTTCTATAAAAAAACTGGTCAGATGAAGCAGATGCTAAACTACAGGACTGTTTTGCTATCATAGACTGGAACATGTTCCAGGATTCTTCCGATGGCATTGAGGAATACACCACATATGTCATTGGCTTTATCAATAAGTGCATTGAGGACGTCGTCTCCACAGTGACTGTACGTACAGTACATACCCCAACCAGAAGCCATGGATTACAGGCAACATTCGCACTGAGCTAAAGGGTAGAGCTACCGCTTTCAAGGTGCGGGACTCTAACCCGGAAGCTTACAAAAAATCCTACACCGGCTCCGACGCTCGTCTTATGTGGCAGGTCTTGCAAACTATTACAAACTACAAAGGGAAGCACAGCCACGAGCTGCCCAGTGACACGAGCCTACCAGACGAGCTAAATCACTTCTATGCTCGCTTCGAGGCAAGCGACACTGAGGCATGCATGAGAGCGTCAGCTGTTTCGGACGACTGTGTGATCCCACTCTCCGTAGCCAACGTGAGTAAGACCTTTAAACGGGTCAACATACACAAGGCTGCGGGGCCAGATGGATTACCAGGACGTGTGCTCTGGGCATGTGCTGACCAACTGGCTGGTGTCTTCACTGACATTTTCAACATGTCCCTGATTGAGTCTGTAATACCAACATGCTTCAAGCAGACCACCATAGTCCCTGTGAACACAAAGAACACCGGCCTAAATGACTACAGACCCGTAGCACTCACGTCTGTAGCTATGAAGTGATTTGAAAGGCTGGTAATGGCACATATCAACACCATTATCCGAGAAACCCTAGACCCACTCCAATTTGCATACCACCCAAACAGATCCACAGATGATGCAATCTCTATTGCACTCCACACTGCCCTTTCCCACCTGGACAAAAGGAACACCTATGTGAGAATGCTGTTCATTGACTACAGCTCAGCGTTCAACACCATAGTACCCTCAAAACTCATCACTAAGCTAAGGATCCTGGGACTAAACACCTCCCTCTGCAACTGGATCCTGGACTTCCTGACGGGCCGCCCCCAGGTGCTGAGGGTAGGTAGCAACACATCTGCCACGCTGATCCTAAACACTGGAGCCCCCCAGGGGTGCGTATTCAGTCCCCTCCTGTACTCCTTGTTCACCCACGACTGCATTGCCAGGCACGACTCCAACACCATCATTAAGTTTGCAGACGACACAACACTGGTAGGCCTGATCACCGACAACAACGAGGCAGCCTATAGGGAGGAGGTCAGAGACCTGGCCGGGTGGTGCCAGAATAACAACCTATCCCTCAACGTAACCAAGACTAAGGTGATGATTGTGGACTACAGGAAAAGGAGGACTGAGCATGTCCCCATTCTCGTCAACGGTGCTGTAGTGGAGCAGGTTGAGAGCTTCAAGTTCCTTGGTGTCCACATCACCAACAAACTAGATTGGTCCAAACACACCAAGACAGTCGTAAAGAGGGCACGACAAAGCCTGTTCCCCCTCAGGAAACTAAAAGGATTTGGCATGGGTCCTGAGATCCTCAAAAGGTTCTACAGCTGCAACATCGAGACAGGATGGTCTGGTTGCATCACTGCCTGGTACGGCAATTGCTCGGCCTCCGTCCGCAAGGCACTACAGAGGGTAGTGCATACGGCCCAGTACATCACTGGGGCTAAGCTGCCTGCCATCCAGGACCTCTACACCAGGCAGTGTCAGAGGAAGGCCCTAAAAATTGTCAAAGACCCCAACAACCCCAGTCATAGACTGTTCTCCCTACTATCGCATGGCAAGCGGTACCGGAGTGCCAAGTCTAGGACAAAAACGCTTCTCAACAGTTTTTACCCCCAAGCCATAAGACTCCTGAACAGGTAATCAAATGGCTACTCGGACTATTCTCCCTACTATCGCATTGTGTGCCCCCCCAACCCCTCTTTTATGCTGCTGCTACTCTCTACTCTCTACTCTCTACTCTGCTACTCTCATATATGCATAGTCACTTTAACTATGCATTCATGTACATAGTACCTCAATTGGCCCAACCAACCAGTGCTCCCGCACATTGGCTAACCGGGCTATCTGCATTGCGTCACGCCACCCACCACCCACCAACCCTTCTTTTACGCTACTGCTACTCTCTGTTCATCATATATGTATAGTCACTTTAACCATATCTACATGTACATACTACCTCAATCAGCCTGACTAACTGGTGTCTGTATGTAGCCTCACTACTTTTATAGCCTCGCTACTGTATATAGCTTGTCTTTTTACTGTTGTTTTATTTCTTTACTTACCTATTGTTCACCTAATACCTCTTTTGCACTATTGGTTAGAGCCTGTAAGTAAGCATTTCACTGTAAGGTCTACCTACACCTGTTGTATTCGGCGCACGTGACAAATAAACTTTGATTTGATTTGACTTGGTGCTGCCTATCTTGGCCAGGACACTCTTGAAAAAGATATGTAAAATCTCAGTGAGCCCTTCCTGATTAAATAAAGGTAAAATAAACATTTTTAAAAACTCTGCGTCGTGCCTAAGGACAGCCCTTAGCAGTGGTATATAAAATAAAACAATTTATAAATAAAGTTCTTATTTATTTATAATCAGTTGCTCCGGGAGGATATCTCATTCACCATGATCAATAAGTTAACCATATAACTTTTTCTTACATTTCTGAAAAGCATGATCTGTCCTAGTTCATAGTGAAAGATTAACTTAAAATGGTCATGGCAACTTTTTCTGGCTAACTTATTGATGCTGCTTTCTGAAATGCAACCCAGGAATGTAACTATGACAGTGTAAAGACACAAATGGGCCATTCTGTGTAATCACAACCACGACGCAACATCTTTCACTTTGCTAATTACATTTCAGCATGTGTGAAAGTGAACAATAGGGAAAGTTGAGAGGGTGTGGGTGATAGGGAGAAAACGATGGCGTCAGGAGTTAGAGGTAGTGATCAGACAAGGAAATATCTTTTTTGGTTCTAGGAATTGTTGAAATTATGTGGTTTACTTGTTTATAAAGAAATATTTGCCTTAAAGTCACTGTAAAATACTTTTAGAGTGGCAATTGAGGAACTGTTGGAAGTTCATGCAACAATAGTCCTTTCTCGATTGGGTTACTGTTGTAGATAATCCTCAAAACGTTATTAATATACATAATCCTCAAAGGTGCTCTGGTTATGGATTATAAAGGACAAAGATCGACTCAGTCGCACACATGTGCACACATACACACAGTAATACAATCTTGCATTGAGAAACACTGCACACCAAGGACATGTAGGCTACAACACCCCAGAAGTAAACTAGGCCACCTGTATTTTTAATAAATCAACATTATGCTTTCATCTCACCTATCAAACAACTCTATCCAGACATAACCCAAGGACAGTGACAGACAAAACAAGTCAACAACTGCCATGCTAAGGCTACACTAGACAATTCTAGGCTAATTAACGGCAGGCACGTTTCTAATGCTAACATTAGTCGTGTTATTGTGGATTTTGGAATTTTATTGTGTTTTTTGGAAGGGAGCACGTGACCTTGAACTTCCTCTGTCAGTCGATTAAAACAGCAAACGCTCCCCTGGATAGGTGAGCAGTGGTGAATGTTGAGAACTGGCCTGACCTGAGCCTCTGTGTGGTCTGGCTCTCTGCGCTAAGGCACTAGCCACTGTTGATTAAATGTAATCCTTTGGGAAAAAATTAAGGCAACCGGTGTTTGTGGGTTCTGACGTTTTGTCCTCTTGGCGAAGCGAAAGGATTCTTGGTTAGGCTTCCCCCTGGTTTTAAATTCTCCCAAAACAAACAAGTTTGAAACAGCAGAATGTTGACTACGGTAGAAAATTGTTGAGGGTGAGCTATAAAATAATACATTTTAGGTTTAAAGTTCAAATTAAACTTAGTTTCAAAGAAGGTTTACATTTAACTAGAATTAATTTAAAACTAGGTTTAGGGGCCTCCCGAGTTGCACAGCGGTCTAAGGCACTGCATCGCAGATCGGTCGCGGATCCAGGAGACCCATGAGGCGCCGTACAATTGGACCAGCGTCACCCGGGTTAGGGGAGGCTTTGGCCGGCCAGCCGGGATGTCCTTGTCCCATCGCACTCTAGTGACTCCTTGTGGTGGGCCGGTGTTTCCTCCGAAACATTGGTGTGGCTGGCTTCCGGGTTAAGAAGCAGTGTGGCTTGGCAGGGTTGTGTTTTGGAGGACACATGGCTCTCGACTTTCACTTCTCCCGAGTCCGTACAGGAATTGCAGCGATTGGACAAGACTGTAACTACCAATTGGATATCACAAAACTTGGGAGAAAAAGGGGTAAAGAGTACACTCAATCTTTTTTTTTTAATAAATTGTTTTCAAGTTTGGTGCAACAAGATTTATAGATAAACCTTGATTTAACCTAGTTTAAAAGTTAATCGATTTTGGTGAAACTAATTCATTAAGAAATAATTGTACTTCAGAACAAATAATGTTAAACTATAGCCTACAACATAGACCAATCGTAATAAGGATGAACTATTACTATTAATACCGAAGCATGGGTGTTTACACAGTGGAAAAACCTGCCCCAGTTACTGGTGAAATGTATGAACATTGGTGAGGATATGGTTAATGTGGCTAGTTGAGTTAAAGCAGCTGTGTTCTGAATACCCATAACCACATTCACAAGATTACTGTAAGTGTGCCAGCATGGTGAAATTAACTCTACCATACTGTGCCTGCACCATACTGTACCAGTATCATACTGTACCTGCACCATACTGTACCAGCACCGTACTCTACCTGTACCATACTATACCTGCACCGTACTGTAACTATACCATACAGTACCATATTGTACCATAATCTACATACACCATACTGCATCATACTCTACCCGTACCATACCATACACTACCTACTGTACACCATACTGTACTTGTACCATACTGTACCATAAACTGCTTGCAGCATACTGCACCATACTCTACCTATGCCATACTGTACCATACTCTACTATACTGCACCATACTGTGCCATACTCTGCTTGTGCCATACTCTACCTAAACCATATTGTACACGTACCATACTGCACCGTACTGTATCTGCACCATACTGGACCATAATGTACTATACTGCACCATACTCTACCATACTGCACCATATTGCACCATACTGTACCATACTCTGGCTTCACCATATTGTCCCATACTGTACCTGCACCATACTCTATCTGCATCATACTGCTCTATAATTTACTTGCACCATACTATACCTGCACCATACTCTAGCTACACCATACTATACCTGCACCATACTATACCTGCACCATACTATAACTGCACCATACTCTACCGGAAGCATACTCTACCTGCACCATAATCTACCAGCACCATACTGCACCACACTCTACCTGCATCATACTGCACCATTCTCTACCTCCACCATACTCTACCTGCACTATACTCTATCTGCACCATACTGCACCATACTCTACCTTCACCATACTATACCTGCACCATACTATACCTGCAACATACTCTACCTGCAAAATACTATACCAACACAATACTATACCCGCACCATACTCTACCTGCACCATACTATACCTGCAACATACTCTACCTGCAGCATACTATACCAGCACCATACTCTACCTGCACCATACTCTACCTGCATCATACTGCAACATAATCTACCTGCACCATACTGTACTTGCACCATACTATACCTGCATTATACTGCACGATACTCTACCTGCACCATACTACACCTGCACCATACTCTAGCTGCACCATACTATACCTGCAACATACTCTACCTGCAGCATACTATACCATCACCATACTCTACCTGCACCATACTCTACCTGCATCATACTGCAACATAATCTACCTGCACCATACTGTACTTGCACCATACTATACCTGCATTATACTGCACGATACTCTACCTGCAACATACTACACCTGCACCATACTATACCTGCATTATACTGCACAATACTCTACCTGCACCATACTACACCTGCATCATACTCTAGCTGCACCATACTCTAGCTACACCATACTCTACCTGCACCATACTCTAGCTGCACCATACTCTACCTGCACCATACTCTATCTGCACCATACCATACCAGCACCATACTATACCAGCACCATACACTACATTCACCATACTATACCAACACCATACCGTACCATAATCTATCTGCACCATACTCTACCTGTACCATGCTCTACCTACACCATACTATACCAGCACCATACTGTACCTGTACCATACTGCACCATACTGTACCTGCACCATACTGCACCATATTGCACCATAGTGTACCATTCTGCAGCATACTCTACATGCACCACACTCTACCTGTACCATACTGTACCGTCACCATACTACATGATACTGTATCTGCACCATATTGTACCATACTGTAACATAATGTACCTGAACCATATTCTACCTACACCACACTCTACCTGCACCATACTGTACCGTCACCATACTACATGATACTGTGTCTGCACCATATTGTACCATACTGTAACATAATGTACCTGAATCATATTCTACCTACACCACACTCTACATGCACCACACTCTACCTGTACCATACTGTACCTTCACCATACTGCATGATACTGTATCTGCACCATATTGTACCATACTGTAACATAATGTACCTGAACCATATTCTACCTACACCACACTCTACATGCACCATACTGTACCTTTGCCATACTGCATGATACTGTATCTGCACCATATTGTACCATACTGTAACATAATGTACCTGAATCATATTCTACCTACACCACACTCTACATGCACCACACTCTACCTGTACCATACTGTACCTTCACCATACTACATGATACTGTATCTGCACCATATTGTACCATACTGTAACATAATGTACCTGAATCATATTCTACCTACACCACACTCTACATGCACCATACTCTACCTGTACCATACTGTACCTTCACCATACTGCATGATACTGTATCTGCACCATATTGTACCATACTGTAACATAATGTACCTGAATCATATTCTACCTACACCACACTCTACATGCACCATACTGTACCTTCACCATACTGTACCTTCACCATACTGCATGATACTGTGTCTGCACCATATTGTACCATACTGTAACATAATGTACCTGAATCATATTCTACCTACACCACACTCTACATGCACCATACTGTACCTTCACCATACTGTACCTTCACCATACTGCATGATACTGTGTCTGCACCATATTGTACCATACTGTAACATAATGTACCTGAATCATATTCTACCTACACCACACTCTACATGCACCATACTCTACCTGTACCATACTGTACCTTCACCATACTGCATGATACTGTATCTGCACCATATTGTACCATACTGTAACATAATGTACCTGAATCATATTCTACCTACACCACACTCTACATGCACCATACTGTACCTTCACCATACTGTACCTTCACCATACTGCATGATACTGTGTCTGCACCATATTGTACCATACTGTAACATAATGTACCTGAATCATATTCTACCTACACCACACTCTACCTGCACCATACTGTACCTTCACCATACTGCATGATACTGTGTCTGCACCATATTGTACCATACTGCGCCATACTGTACCATACTCTACTTGTACCATACTCTACCTGCACAATACTGCACCATACTCTACCTGCACCATACTGCACCAAACTATATCTCAACCGGTGGCCCTTACCTTTTGAAAGCCCTCAGATTTTCTTTTTTTTTGTGGAACGCACAAGGTGCAATTTAGAAATTTGGTTGCGCATCAGCAGTTTTTCTCTTGTTAAGTAAGTCACTGATAGTCTGTCTAAACTTGTTGTCATGGTCAAATTACCTGCTGGGAAGGCTCCATTGATATTGTTAGTCAGTCTCACTCAGATATAATATAAAAAACTGCAAACATTTCTCTCCACCCTATGAAAACATTTCTAGAATTGCAGGAAATTAGCTGTAAAACAGCTCATTTTCATCTCCGCCCCATGTCAAAATGAGTAAAATTGAGTGAATTGAGTTATAAAATTGTAAATCTTCTCTCAGCCTCATGCCAAAATGTGTAGAGTTGCATGGAATACACTCAGAAATGTTAAAAACAATTCTCTGATGTCAAGGGGGGGAGCCATTCAAATATTTTGCTTGCAATGTGGGGGTAGAATGATGAGTATAATCAGTTGACTGGAGACTGATGAGTTGATGAGTAGAAACAGTTGACTGGAGACTGATTAGTTGATGAGTGGAATCAGTTGACTGGAGACTGATGAGTTGATGAGTAGAAACAATTGTGCTACTGTCTGGCTGGAACAAAAGCCTGGAGCAATGCTTCTTGCAGGGTATTGCCAACCCCTGCCCTAAACTATAGCCCAAATAAACAAAAATGAAATTTCAACACTAAAGTATGGGGCACATTGGAAAAATGTTTCAAGGCCTAATGGAAAATAATAATAATAATGAGACTTACATTGACAGATAGATGTAAAAGTACAAAGGAGTTTACTACTAGGTGCATTTACAGTGCCTTCGAAAGTATTCAGACCCTTCAACTTTTTCCAAATTGTTACGTTACAGCCTTATTCTAAAATGTATTAACTTGTATTTTTGTTACGATCTACTAGGTGTGGTGGGTGGAATCAGGCGCAGAGAGCAGGGTTCAGTCGTTTTCCTCAGATTTATTCCCCAGCGCAACAAAAACAGTCACGCCAACACACAGGGCGTAAATACGTTGCTAGTCCAAAACAACAACAGGACTAAACAGTCCGGAGAATAAATACAATAATAAATCACACCAACAAAACACAGAGTAACAAAAACAAGCCCGCACAAATACCCAGCGGGCCTAGTGCCCTTAAATACCCTACAAACAAATCCTAATACAAAACAGGTGTACCCAATTAACCAATAACCCAAAACAAACGGAAAGGGAATCGATGGCAGCTAATAGGCCGGCGACGACGACCGCCGAGCACCGCCCGAACAGGAAGAGGCACCAACCTCGGCGAGGTTCGTGACAGTACCCCCCCCCTGACGCGCGGCTCCCGCAGCGCGCCGACCCCGGCCTCGAGGACGACCCGGAGGACGAGGCGCAGGGCGATCCGGGTGGAGGCGATGGAAATCCCTCAAGAGGGAGGGATCTAAAATGTCCCTCCCCGGTACCCAGCACCTCTCCTCCGGACCGTACCCCTCCCAGTCCACGAGGTACTGCAGGCCCCTCACCCGGCGTCTCGAGTCCAGAATAGCTCGTACTGTGTACGCCGGGGACCCCTCGATGTCCAGAGGGGGTGGAGGGACCTCCGGTACCTCACTGTCTTGTAGGGGACCAGCTACCACCGGCCTGAGGAGAGACACATGAAACGAGGGGTTAATACGATAATAAGAGGGAAGTTGCAATCTATAACACACCTCGTTTATCCTCCTCAGGACTTTAAATGGCCCCACACACTGCGGCCCCAGCTTCCGGCAGGGCAGGCGGAGGGACAGGTTTCGGGTCGAGAGCCAGACCCTGTCCCCTGGTGCGAACACCGGGGCCTCACTGCGGTGGCGGTCAGCGTCTCTCTTCTGCCGTTCACTGGCCTGCCTGAGAGAATCCTGGACTGCCCGCCAGGTCTCTCTAGAGCGCTGTACCCACTCCTCCACCGCAGGAGCCTCGGTCTGACTCTGATGCCACGGAGCCAGGACCGGCTGGTAACCCAGTACACATTCGAATGGCGACATATTCGTGGACGAATGCCGAAGAGAATTCTGGGCTAACTCTGCCCATGGGACGTACCTTGCCCATTCTCCTGGCCGGTCCTGGCAATACGACCTCAGAAACCTGCCCACTTCCTGGTTTACTCTCTCCACCTGCCCATTACTTTCGGGGTGATAACCAGAGGTAAGGCTGACCGAGATCCCCAGACGCTCCATAAACGCCTTCCAAACCCGAGATGTGAACTGGGGACCCCGATCGGAGACGATATCCTCTGGGACCCCATAGTGCCGGAAGACGTGGGTAAAAAGAGCCTCTGCAGTCTGTAGGGCCGTAGGGAGACCAGGCAATGGGAGGAGACGGCAGGACTTAGAGAACCGATCCACAACGACCAAAACGGTAGTGTTCCCCTGAGATGGGGGAAGATCAGTAAGGAAATCTACCGAGAGATGGGACCATGGCCGTTGTGGAATCGGGAGGGGCTGTAACTTCCCTCTAGGAAGGTGCCTAGGAGCCTTACTCTGGGCGCATACCGAACAGGAAGAGACATAGAGCCTCACGTCCCTAGCTAAGGTGGGCCACCAGTATTTCCCTCTAAGACCCCGCACTGTCCTATCGATCCCCGGATGACCCGCAGACGGTAGTGTGTGAGCCCACCGAATCAACTTATCACGAACACCAAGCGGTACGTAACTTCTGCCAGTCGGACACTGTGCAGGCGCAGGTTCAACCCTCAACGCCCGCTCGATGTCCGCGTCCACCTCCCATACCACTGGGGCCACCAGCCGAGAAGCAGGAAGGATGGGAGTGGGTTCGATAGACCGGTCCTCAGTGTCATAGAGACGGGACAGCGCGTCGGCCTTAGTGTTGAGGGAACCTGGTCTGTAAGAGATCGTAAATCTAAAACGTGTAAAGAACATGGCCCACCTAGCCTGGCGCGGATTCAGTCTCCTCGCTGCACGAATATACTCCAGATTACGGTGATCAGTCCAGATGAGAAAAGGGTGTTTAGCCCCCTCTAGCCAGTGTCTCCACACCTTCAGGGCCTTTACCATAGCTAGTAACTCCCGGTCCCCCACATCATAGTTCCGCTCTGCCGGACCCAGCTTCTTAGAAAAGAAAGCGCAGGGACGGAGCTTCGGTGGCGTACCCGAGTGCTGAGACAGCACGGCTCCAACCCCAGCCTCGGACGCATCCACCTCCACTATGAATGCTAACGAAGGGTCCGGATGCGCCAACACGGGAGCCCCAGTGAACAGTGCCTTCAACTGGTTGAAGGCTCCATCAGCCTCTGCTGACCACCGCAAACGCACCGGCCCTCCCTTCAGCAGTGAGGTAATGGGCGCCGCTACTTGGCCAAAACCCCGGATAAACCTCCGGTAGTAATTGGCAAACCCTAAAAACCGCTGCACCTCCTTTACCGTGGTCGGAGTCGGCCAATTACGCACGGCATTAACGCGGTCACACTCCATCATCATCCCCGAGCTGGAAATGCGATAACCCAGGAAGGAAACGGCTGGTTTGGAAAACACACATTTTTCAGCCTTGACGTATAGGTCATGCTCCAGCAGTCGCCCAAGAACCTTGCGCACCAGGGAAACATGCGCGGCGCGTGTGGCAGAATAAATCAAGATGTCATCAATATAGACTACCACACCCTGCCCGTGCAAGTCCCTGAGAATCTCATCTACAAAGGATTGAAAGACGGCTGGAGCATTTTTCAACCCATACGGCATGACGAGGTACTCATAGTGGCCTGATGTGGTACTAAACGCTGTTTTCCACTCGTCTCCTCCCCGAATACGCACCAGATTATACGCGCTCCTGAGGTCCAGTTTTGTGAAGAAACGCGCTCCGTGGAATGATTCCACCGCCGTAGCGATGAGAGGTAGCGGATAACTAAAACCCACTGTGATCGAATTGAGACCTCGATAATCAATGCACGGACGCAGACCTCCCTCCTTTTTCCTCACAAAAAAGAAACTCGAGGAGACGGGTGACATGGAGGGCCGAATGTACCCCTGTCTCAGAGCTTCCGTGACATATGTTTCCATAGCCAGCGTCTCCTCCTGTGACAGTGGGTACACATGACTCCGGGGAAGTGCAGCGTTCTCCAGGAGGTTTATCACGCAATCCCACCGTCGATGGGGTGGTAATTTGGTCGCTTTCCTCTTACTAAAAGCGATAGCCAAATCGGCATATTCTGGGGGAATGCGCACGGTGGAAACCTGGTCTGGACTCTCCACCGTCGTGGCACCGATGGAAACTCCTAAACACCTCTCTGAACACTCGTCTGACCACCCCTTAAGAGCCCCCTGTTTCCAGGAAATAAGGGGATTGTGAATAGCCAGCCAGGGAACCCCCAACACCACCGGAAACCCAGGTGAATCAATAAGGTAGAAACTGATCCTCTCCCTATGATTCCCCTGCGTTACCATGTCCAGCGGAATCGTGGCCTCCCTGACCAGCCCTGACCCTAGCGGTCGGCTATCTAAGGAGTGCACGGGGACAGGTGGGTCTATCTGCACTAACGGAATACCCAATTTACGGGCGAGTCCACGATCCATAAAGCTCACAGCTGCGCCTGAATCGACTAGCGCCTTATGCTGAAGAGAGGGGAAAAATGCAGGGAAAAAAATTAACAAAAACATGTGACCAACAGGGAGCTCTGGGTGAGTTTGGTGCTTACTCACCTGGGGTGGCCGAGGAGCGCTCTGCCGACCATCTCGACTCCCAGAGGGACTCCTCCAACACCGGTCCGAAGTGTGTCCTCTCCGTCCACAATAGGAGCAGGAGGAGCCCCCTCTGATCCCCCTAGATGCAGCTCCTCCCAACTCCATCGGAGTGGGAGTGGGAGAGCTGGACGGTGGAATTAACAGGACCCCTTCTGAACGCCCGCGGGCAGCTAGCAGGTTGTCCAATCGAATAGACATGTCTATTAGTTCATCCAGGGAGAGAGTTGTGTCCCTGCAAGCCAGCTCCCGGCGGACGTCCTCCCGGAGACTACACCGGTAATGGTCCATCAGGGCCCTGTCATTCCACCCAGCACCAGCAGCTAGGGTCCTAAACTCCAACGCGAAGTCCTGCGCGCTCCTCGTCTCCTGTCTGAGGTGGAACAGTCGCTCACCCGCCGCTTTACCCTCTGGTGGATGATCGAACACTGCTCGGAAACGGCGAGTGAACTCCAGGTAGTTGTCCCGAGCTGAGTCTGGACTGTTCCAGACTGCGTTAGCCCAGTCCAGGGCCCTGCCCGTTAAACAGGAGACGAGGAGGCTCACACTCTCCTCACCCGAGGGAGCCGGACGCACGGTAGCCAGGTAGAGCTCCAGCTGGAGCAAAAATCCCTGGCACCCAGCAGCCGCTCCATCGTACTCCCTCGGGGGGGAGAGACGTAGTGCGCCGGACCCAGAGGACGATGTAGGTGGAGTAGGTGGTGTCGGGAGTGGGGGAGCTGGGGTAGATGTCGGGAGACCACTCCGCTCCCATCGTTCCATCCTCTCCATCATCTGGTCCATCGCGGTACCAATCCGATGGAGGACAGCTGTATGGTGATGAACGCGCTCCTCCATAGTGGGGAGAGGAGTGGTCGCTGCTCCTGCTGACTCCATTTCAGGTGGTGCGGGCTTCTGTTACGATCTACTAGGTGTGGTGGGTGGAATCAGGCGCAGAGAGCAGGGTTCAGTCGTTTTCCTCAGATTTATTCCCCAGCGCAACAAAAACAGTCACGCCAACACACAGGGCGTAAATACGTTGCTAGTCCAAAACAACAACAGGACTAAACAGTCCGGAGAATAAATACAATAATAAATCACACCAACAAAACACAGAGTAACAAAAACAAGCCCGCACAAATACCCAGCGGGCCTAGTGCCCTTAAATACCCTACAAACAAATCCTAATACAAAACAGGTGTACCCAATTAACCAATAACCCAAAACAAACGGAAAGGGAATCGATGGCAGCTAATAGGCCGGCGACGACGACCGCCGAGCACCGCCCGAACAGGAAGAGGCACCAACCTCGGCGAGGTTCGTGACAATTTTTTCCTCAGCAATCTACACACAATACCCCATAAAGACAAAGCTAATCAGGTTTTTAGAAATGTTTGCAAATTTATTACAAATGAATATCAGAAATACCTTATTTACATTAGAATTCAGACCCTTAGCTATGAGTTTCAAAATTGAGCTCAGGTGCATCTTGTTTCCATTAATCATCCTTGAGATGTTACTACAACTTGATTGGTCCACCTGTGGTAAATTCAATTGATTGAACATGATTTGGAAAGGCAAACGTCTGTCTATACAAGGTCCCACAGCAAAAACCAAGCCATGAAGTTGAAGGAATTGTCCATAGAGCTCAGAGACATGATCTGGGGAAGAGTACCAAAACATTTCTGCAGCTTTGAAGGTCCCCAAGAACACAGTGGCCTCCATCATTCTTAAATGGAAGATTTTTGGAAGCACCAAGACTCTTCCTAGAGCTGGCCGCCTGGCCAAACTGAGCAATCAGGGGAGAAGGGCCTTGGTCAGGGAGGTAACCAAGAACCTGATGGCTACTCTGACAGAGCTCTAGAGTTCCTCTGTGGAGATGGGAGAACCTTCCAGAAGGACAACCATCTTTGCAGCACTCCACCCATCAGGGATTTATGGTAAGTTAAATCTTAACTTAACCAGACGGAAGCCGCTCCACAGTAATAGGCACATGACAGTCCGTTTGGAGTTTGACAAAAGGCACCTAAAGAAACAAGATTATCTGGTCTGATGAAACCAAGATTGAACTCTTTGGCCTGAATGCCAAGTGTCACGTCTGGAGGAAACCTGGCATCATCCCTATGGTGAAGCATGGTGATTGCAGCATCATGCTGTGGGGATGTTTTTCAGCGGCAGGGACTGGGAGACTAGTCAGGATCGAGGCAAAGATGAACGGAGCAAAGTACAGAGAGATCCTTGTCGAAAACCTGCTCAGAGCACTCAGGTCTTCAGACTGGGGTGAAGGTTAACCTTCCAACTGGACAATCACCCTAAGCACACAGCAAAGACAACGCAGGAGTGGCTTCGGGACAAGTCTCTGAATGTCCTTGAGTGGCCCAGCCAGAGCCCGAACTTGAACCCGATCGATCGAACATCTCTGGAGAGACCTGACAATAGCTGTGCAGCGACGCTCTCCATCCAACCTGACAGAGCTTGAGAGGATCTGCAGAGAAGAATGAGAGAAACTCGCCAAATACAGGTGTGCCAACCTTGTAGCATCTTACCCAAGAAGACTCAATACTGTAATCACTGCCAAAGGTGCTTCAAAAAAGTACTGAGTAAGGGGTCTGAGTACTTATGTAAATGTAATGTTTCAGTTTTAAATTTTTTTATAAATAAGACAATTTTTATAAATAACGATTTTTGCTTTGTTGTAATGGCATATTGTGTGTAGATTGATGAATTTTAGAGTAAGGCTGTGTAGGTTGTTCCAAGACCCTAAAGATCATTGGGAGAAGGAGAAGGAGGAGGAGGTGGACGAGGTGAGAGGAGGAGGAAAGATGGAGGAGGAAAGATGGAGAAGGAGGAGGAGGTGGACGAGGGGAGAGGAGGAGGAAAGATGGAGGATGGGAGAGGAGGAGGAAAGATGGAGGAGGGGAGGGGAGGAGGAGAGGAGGAGGAGGAGGAGGAGGAAGAGAGGAGGACAAAAGATGGAGGAGGGGAGAGGAGGAGGTGGAGGAGGGGAGAGGAGGGGAGAGGAGGAGGAACAGAGGAAGAGGGGAGTGGAGGAGGAAAGATGAAGGAGGGGAGAGGAGGAGGAAAGGAGGAGGAGGAAGAGAGGAGGAGGGAGCGGAATAAGAGGAGCAGGAGGAAATTAGATGGTGGCTTGATCTGTAGGATAAAGATGAGATATATGGTGGTTGAAAACTCTGGAAATGGTACTATATTCCCTAAGAATCATCACATTGTGATCCACACTGTGGTGTAAAGTACTTAAGTAAAAATAATTGTAAGTACTACTTAAGTAGTTTTTATGGGTATCTGTACTTTACTATTACAACTTTTACTTTACTACCTTCCTAAAGATAATAATGTACTTTTTACTCCATACATTTTCCCTGACACCAAAACGTATTTTGACTGCTTAGCAGGAGAGGACAATGGTCCAATTCACACACTTATCAAGAGAACATCCCTGGTCATCCCTACTGCCTCTGATCTGGCGGACTCACTAAACAAACATCCTTCGTTTGTAAATGATGTCTGAGTGTTGGAGTGTGCCCCGGCTATCCGTAAATAAATAAATAACAAGAAAATATTGTCATCTAGTTTGCTTATTATAAGGAATTTGAAAGGATTTATACTTTTACTTTTCATACTTAAGTCATTTTAAAACCAAATTATTTTATACTTGTACTCAAGTAGTATTTGACTTGTTGACTTTCATTTTTACGTGAGTCATTTTCTGTTAGACATCTTTACTTTTACTCAAGTATGACAATTGGGTACTTTCACCACCACTGAATCCACCTCATCTGGAAATATGGCGTAGGACGTAACAAGACCCTAATGATTAGTGGGAGCAGGAGGAGGAGTAGGGAGAGAGAAGGATGAGGATGAGGGGGGAGCAGGAGGACGGAGGAAGCAGGAGAAGGACAAGGAGGTGGAGATGATATTGACTTTATCTGGAGGATGAGCTGAGATACAGTACATCACCTATTAAAATTCAAAAAGTGAAAGTTCGAGTTTTCTTTTGTTATCATGATCCAGTGAAAGTTCACAACTCAAGAAAGTGAATACAAAGACGCACACGCACGCACACACACACACACACACTTTTCAGAGTGTTTTTTTGCCTTCAATCAGCCGTCTGGCCCAGGGAGCTGACCTCTCCAGCGACGACAATGGGACAGACAGGAAGTGGAGGTTTTCTGAGAGGAGAGAGGAGAGAGGAGGGAGCGAGAGGAGGGAAGGAAGAAAGGAACGCCGAAGGAAAGCCTTGACTGAGAATTTCAGGCCAGCGGTTGCAGTGGTTGTCATGATTGGTCCTAATTGGGTCTCTCTCCTTCTCTCCATATCTCTTTTCTTCTTATTTCCCTCTCTCCCTCCCCCTCTCTCGCCTACATCTCGTCTGGATATATCTAAAAATAGAAAGAGCAGGAAGGTACTTATGGGACCAATGGGAGGAGTACAGGGCAAGAGAAGTGGGCAATAATATAATTGGCCTGAGACAAACAGCTGGGGGACACAGTGTGTGTGTGTGTTAGCCCCCCCTACACACACCCACAGACACCCACACCCACACCCACACCCAAAGCTACAGCCATAGCCACAGCCACAGCCACACCCACAGCCACACCCAAAACCACAGCCACACCCACAGCCGCACCCACAGCCACACCCACACACACAGCCACACCCACACCCACAGTCACACCCACAGCCATAGTCACACCCACATCCACAGTCACACCCACACCCACACCCATAGTCACACCCACATCCACACCCACAGCCACACCCACAGCCACACCCTCAGCTGCACCCACACACACAGCCACACCCACAGTCACACCCACAGCCACACCCACAGCCACACCAATAGCCACACCAATAGCCACACCCACAGCCACACCCACAGCCACACCCACAGCCACACCCACAGCCACACCAATAGCCAGTAGGAAAGCGAGTAATGTGTCCCTGACAGCCAGAGCCCTAAAGAATGAAAGAATGTGTAACATGAGGCATAGGAACAACTGTATAGTGAACCATGTTTAAAGTAGGGTCTGGACGATACCAGTATCGCCATACTTGTTAGTATCGTATCAAGGAAACAAAACTTCTTTAGGAAAACAGCCTTAGTGTTGGAAACACAATGTTTTACATACAGCAGTTTTTTAAAGGGCCAAAGAGTTTTTGGTGTGCTTTGTGTATAAATCACAGCCCAAGTTTAAAGTGAAAGAGAAATAGAGAGCGAAAGAGAGAGAGAGAGAGAGAGAGAGAGAGAGAGAGGGGGGGGGGGAGTGGGGGAGAGAGAGGAAGTGTTGGGGACTTTATGAACATTGTCAGACAGAGGGAAAGACTGAGGGAGGTGAAAGTATTTTAAACAGCCTGCAGAACAAAACAACACACACACATACACACACACGCACGTATGCATATGCACGACAAACCACAGTTCCCTATGTGGGTGGGTGGGCTGGGAAAAAAATGATGGCATCATGGTAAGGTGGCATTACAAGCATTTTGGGGCCATGATCAATGTACTACATGTGTTCATACTGTAACCTGGAAAAACTGATCAATGTTCTACATGTGATCAATCCGCCTGTTACCAACGATAAGTAAACTTCTGGAAAAAATTGTGATTGAGCAGATACAATGCTATTTCACAGTAAACAAACTAATAACAGAATTTCAGCATGCTTATAGGGAAGGACACTCAACAAGCACAGCACTGATGATTGGCTGAGAGAAATTGAGAAATTGATGATAAAATTATTGTGGGGGCTGTCTTGTTAGACTTCAGTGCAGCTTTTGACATTAATGATCATAGTCTGCTGCTGGAAAAATGTATGTGTTATGGCTTCACACCCCCTGCTATAATGTGGATAAAGAGTTACTTGTCTAACAGAACACAGAGAGTTTTTTTAATGGAAGCCTCTCAAATATAATCCAGTTAGAATCAGGAATTCTCCAGGGTAGCTGTTTAGGCCTCTTGCTTTTTTCAATTTTTACAAACAACATGCCACTGACTTTGAGTAAAGCCAGAGTGTCTATGTAAGTGGATGACTCAACACTATACACGTTTGTCACGTTCGTCATAACGAGGAGACCAAGGCGCAGCATGAGATTTTTATTAAAACAAAGAACACTGAAGAACACTAAACAAACTAACAAAATAACTAAATGAACATGACGCTATAAACACGAGTGCTGACATGCAACTACACATAGACAATAAATCAAATCAAATCAAATCAAATTTTATTTGTCACATACACATGGTTAGCAGATGTTAATGCGAGTGTAGCGAAATGCTTGTGCTTCTAGTTCCGACAATGCAGTAATAACAAGAAATCTAACTAACAATTCCAAAACTACTGTCTTGTACACAGTGTAAGGGGATAAAGAATATGTACATAAGGATATATGAATGAGTGATGGTACAGAGCAGCATAGGCAAGATACAGTAGATGGTATCGAGTACAGTATATACATATGAGATGAGTATGTAAACAAAGTGGCATAGTTAAAGTGGCTAGTGATACATGTATTACATAAGAATACAGTCGATGATATAGAGTACAGTATATACGTATGCAGATGAGATGAATAATGTAGGGTAAGTAACATTATATAAGGTAGCATTGTTTAAAGTGGCTAGTGATATATTTACATCATTTCCCATCAATTCCCATTATTAAAGTGGCTGGAGTTGAGTCAGTGTCAGTGTGTTGGCAGCAGCCACTCAATGTTAGTGGTGGCTGTTTAACAGTCTGATGGCCTTGAGATAGAAGCTGTTTTTCAGTCTCTCGGTCCCAGCTTTGATGCACCTGTACTGACCTCGCCTTCTGGATGATAGCGGGGTGAACAGGCAGTGGCTCGGGTGGTTGATGTCCTTGACGATCTTTATGGCCTTCCTGTGACATCGGGTGGTGTAGGTGTCCTGGAGGGCTTAAAACTTAAAACTTGCTACCCTCTCCACTACTGTTCCATCGATGTGGATAGGGGGGTGTTCCCTCTGCTGTTTCCTGAAGTCCACAATCATCTCCTTAGTTTTGTTGACGTTGAGTGTGAGGTTATTTTCCTGACACCACACTCCGAGGGCCCTCACCTCCTCCCTGTAGGCCGTCTCGTCGTTGTTGGTAATCAAGCCTACCACTGTTGTGTCGTCCGCAAACTTGATGATTGAGTTGGAGGCGTGCGTGGCCACGCAGTCGTGGGTGAACAGGGAGTATAGGAGAGGGCTCAGAACTCACCCTTGTGGGGCCCCAGTGTTGAGGATCAGCGGGGGGGGAGATGTTGTTGCCTACCCTCACCACCTGGGGGCGGCCCGTCAGGAAGTCCAGTACCCAGTTGCACAGTGCGGGGTCGAGACCCAGGGTCTCGAGCTTGATGACGAGCTTGGAGGGTACTATGGTGTTGAATGCCGAGCTGTAGTCGATGAACAGCATTCTCACATAGGTATTCCTCTTGTCCAGATGGGTTAGGGCAGTGTGCAGTGTGGTTGAGATTGCATCGTCTGTGGACCTATTTGGGCGGTAAGCAAATTGGAGTGGGTCTAGGGTGTCAGGTAGGGTGGAGGTGATATGGTCCTTGACTAGTCTCTCAAAGCACTTCATGATGACGGAAGTGAGTGCTGCGGGGCGGTAGTCGTTTAGCTCAGTAGTCAATAACCTCCAAAACAAAAATGGAAAATGGCAACCTAAATAGGATCCCCAATCAGAGACAACAATAAACAGCTGTCTCTGATTGGGAACCAATTCAGGTCACCATAGACCTACATATACCTAGACAGTTTTTATTTTTTTATTTATTTCACCTTTATTTAACCAGGTAGGCTATTTGAGAACAAGTTCTCATTTGCAACTGCGACCTAGCCGAGATAAAGCAAAGCGGTGTGACACAGACAACAACACAGTTACACATGGAGTAAACAATAAACAAGCCAATAACACAATAAACAAATCAATGACACAGTAGAAAAAAAGAAAGTCTATTTACAGTGTGTGCAAAAGGCATGAGGAGGTAGGCAATAAATAGGCCATGGGAGTGAATAGTTACAATTTAACAGATTAACACTGGAGTGATACATGAGCAGATGATGATGTGCAAGTAGATACTGGTGTGCAAAAGAGCTGAAAAGTAAATAAAATTAAAACAGTATGGGGATGAGGTAGATAGATTAGGTGGGCTATTTACAGATGGACTATGTACAGCTGAAGCGATCGGTTAGCTGCTCAGATAGTTGATGTTTAAAGTTGGTGAGGGAAATAAAAGTCTCCAACTTCAGCAATTTTTGCAATTCGTTCCAGTCAATGGCAGCAGAAAGCTGGAAGGAAAGGCGGCCAAATGAGGTGTTGGCTTTAGGGATGATCAGTGAGATACACCTGCAGGAGCGTGTGCTACGGGTATGTGTTGTTATCGTGATCAGTGAACTGAGATAAGGCGGAGCTTTACCTAGCATAGACTTATAGATGACGTGGAGCCAGTGGGTCTGGCGACGAATATGTAGCGAGGGCCAGCCGACTAGAGCATACAGGTCGCAGTGGTGGGTGGTATACGGTGATTTGGTAACAAAACAGATGGCACTGTGATAGACTGCATCCAGATTGCTGAGTAGAGTGTTGGAAGCTATTTTGTAGATGACATCGCCGAAGTCAAGGATCGGTAGGATAGTCAGTTTTACTAGGGTAAGTTTGGCGGCGTGAGTGAAGGAGGCTTTGTTGCGAAATAGAAAGCCGATTCTAAGTTAGATTTTTGATTGGAGATGTTTAATATGAGTCTGGAAGGAGAGTTTACAGCCTAGCCAGACACCTAGGTATTTATAGTTGTCCACATATTCTAGGTTGGAACTGTCCAGGGTGGTGATGTTAGTCGGGCGGGCAGGTGCAGGCAGTGAATGGTTGAAAAGCATGCATTTGGTTTTACTAGCGTTTAAGAGCAGTTGGAGGCCATGGAAGGAGTGTTGTATGGCATTGAAACTTGTTTGGAGGTTAGTTAGCACAGTGTCCAAGGAAGGGCCAGAAGTATACAGAATGGTGTCGTCTGCGTAGAGGTGGATCAGGGAATCGCCCGCAGCAAGAGCGACATCATTGATATATACAGAGAAAATAGTCGGCCTGAGAATGGAACCCTGTGGTACCCCCATAGAGACTGCCAGAGGTCCGGACAACATGCCCTCCGATTTGACACACTGAACTCTGTCTGCAAAGTAGTTGGTGAACCAGGCGAGGCAGTCATTAGAAAAACCAAGGCTATTGAGTCTGCCGATAAGAATACGGTGATTGACAGAGTCGAATGCCTTGGCCAGGTCGATGAACACAGTACTGTCTTTTATCGATGGCGGTTATGATATTGCTTAGTACCTTGAGCGTGGCTGAGGTGCACCCTTGACCGGCTCGGAAGCCGGATTGCAAAGCGGAGAAGGTACGGTGGGATACGAAATGGTCAGTGATCTGTTTATTAACTTGGCTTTCGAAGACTTTAGCTATGCAGGGCAGGATGGATATAGGTCTGTAACAGTTTGGGTCTAGGGTGTCACCCCCTTTGACAATACAAAAACTAAACCAACCACCCTTGTCACACCCTGACCTAACCAAAATAATAAAGAAAACAAAAATAACTAAGGTCAGGGCGTGAAAACGTCAGCTACTACTGAGACTGCAGTTAGTTTCAGAGTGGGTTGCAAGGAAGAAGTTAGCCTTAAATATTTCTAAAACTAAAAGCATTCTATTTGGAACAAAACACTCACTAAACCCTAAACCTCAACTAAATCTTGTAATAAATCATGTGGAAATTGAGCAAGTTGAGATGACTACCAGACGAGCTAAATCACTTCGCTCATGCTCGCTTCAAGGCAAGCAACACTGAGGCATGCATGAGAGCGTCAGCTGTTCCGGACGACTGTGTGATCACGCTCTCTGTAGCCGACGTGAGTAAGACCTTTAAACAGGTCAACATACACAAGGCTGCGCAGCCAGACGGATTACCAGGAAGTGTGCTCCGGGCATGTGCTGACCAACTGGCAGGTGTCTTTATTGACATTTTCAACATGTCCCATTGAGTCTGTAATACCAACATGCTTCAAGCAGAACACCATAGTCCCTGTGCCCTAGAACACAAAGGCAACCTGCCTAAAGACTACAGACCCGTAGCACTCACGTCAGTAGCCATGAAGTGCTTTGAAATGCTGGTAATGGCTCACATCAACACCATTATCCGAGAAACCCTAGACCCACTCCAATTTGCATACCGCCCAAACAGATCCACAGATGATGCAATCGCTCTTGCACTCCACACGGCCTTTCACACCTGGACAAAAGGAACACCTATGTGAGAATGCTGTTCATTGACTACAGCTCAGCGTTCAACACCATAGTACCCTCAAAACTCATCACTAAGCTAAGGATCCTGGGACTAAACACCTCCCTCTGCAACTGGATCCTGGACTTCCTGACGGGCCGCCCCCAGGTGCTGAGGGTAGGTAGCAACACATCTGCCACGCTGATCCTAAACACTGGAGCCCCCCAGGGGTGCGTATTCAGTCCCCTCCTGTACTCCTTGTTCACCCACGACTGCATTGCCAGGCACGACTCCAACACCATCATTAAGTTTGCAGACGACACAACACTGGTAGGCCTGATCACCGACAACAACGAGGCAGCCTATAGGGAGGAGGTCAGAGACCTGGCCGGGTGGTGCCAGAATAACAACCTATCCCTCAACGTAACCAAGACTAAGGTGATGATTGTGGACTACAGGAAAAGGAGGACTGAGCATGTCCCCATTCTCGTCAACGGTGCTGTAGTGGAGCAGGTTGAGAGCTTCAAGTTCCTTGGTGTCCACATCACCAACAAACTAGATTGGTCCAAACACACCAAGACAGTCGTAAAGAGGGCACGACAAAGCCTATTCCCCCTCAGGAAACTAAAAGGATTTGGCATGGGTCCTGAGATCCTCAAAAGGTTCTACAGCTGCAACATCGAGGCAGGATGGTCTGGTTGCATCACTGCCTGGTACGGCAATTGCTCGGCCTCCGTCCGCAAGGCACTACAGAGGGTAGTGCATACGGCCCAGTACATCACTGGGGCTAAGCTGCCTGCCATCCAGGACCTCTACACCAGGCAGTGTCAGAGGAAGGCCCTAAAAATTGTCAAAGACCCCAGCAACCCCAGTCATAGACTGTTCTCCCTACTATCGCATGGCAAGCGGTACCGGAGTGCCAAGTCTAGGACAAAAACGCTTCTCAACAGTTTTTACCCCCAAGCCATAAGACTCCTGAACAGGTAATCAAATGGCTACTCGGACTATTCTCCCTACTATCGCATTGTGTGCCCCCCCAACCCCTCTTTTATGCTGCTGCTACTCTCTACTCTCTACTCTCTACTCTGCTACTCTCATATATGCATAGTCACTTTAACTATGCATTCATGTACATAGTACCTCAATTGGCCCAACCAACCAGTGCTCCCGCACATTGGCTAACCGGGCTATCTGCATTGCGTCACGCCACCCACCACCCACCAACCCTTCTTTTACGCTACTGCTACTCTCTGTTCATCATATATGTATAGTCACTTTAACCATATCTACATGTACATACTACCTCAATCAGCCTGACTAACTGGTGTCTGTATGTAGCCTCACTACTTTTATAGCCTCGCTACTGTATATAGCTTGTCTTTTTACTGTTGTTTTATTTCTTTACTTACCTATTGTTCACCTAATACCTCTTTTGCACTATTGGTTAGAGCCTGTAAGTAAGCATTTCACTGTAAGGTCTACCTACACCTGTTGTATTCGGCGCACGTGACAAATAAACTTTGATTTGATTTGACTTGGTGCTGCCTATCTTGGCCAGGACACTCTTGAAAAAGATATGTAAAATCTCAGTGAGCCCTTCCTGATTAAATAAAGGTTAAATAAACATTTTTAAAAACTCTGCGTCGTGCCTAAGGACAGCCCTTAGCAGTGGTATATAAAATAAAACAATTTATAAATAAAGTTCTTATTTATTTATAATCAGTTGCTCCGGGAGGATATCTCATAAACCATGATCAATAAGTTAACCATATAACTTTTTCTTACATTTCTGAAAAGCATGATCTGTCCTAGTTCATAGTGAAAGATTAACTTAAAATGGTCATGGCAACTTTTTCTGGCTAACTTATTGATGCTGCTTTCTGAAATGCAACCCAGGAATGTAACTATGACAGTGTAAAGACACAAATGGGCCATTCTGTGTAATCACAACCACGACGCAACATCTTTCACTTTGCTAATTACATTTCAGCATGTGTGAAAGTGAACAATAGGGAAAGTTGAGAGGGTGTGGGTGATAGGGAGAAAACAATGGCGTCAGGAGTTAGAGGTAGTGATCAGACAAGGAAATATCTTTTTTGGTTCTAGGAATTGTTGAAATCATGTGGTTTACTTGTTTATAAAGAAATATTTGCCTTAAAGTCACTGTAAAATACTTTTAGAGTGGCAATTGAGGAACTGTTGGAAGTTCATGCAACAATAGTCCTTTCTCGATTGGGTTACTGTTGTAGATAATCCTCAAAACGTTATTAATATACATAATCCTCAAAGGTGCTCTGGTTATGGATTATAAAGGACAAAGATTGACTCAGTCGCACACATGTGCACACATACACACAGTAATACAATCTTGCATTGAGAAACACTGCACACCAAGGACATGTAGGCTACAACACCCCAGAAGTAAACTAGGCCACCTGTATTTTTAATAAATCAACATTATGCTTTCATCTCACCTATCAAACAACTCTATCCAGACATAACTCAAGGACAGTGACAGACAAAACAAGTCAACAACAACTGCCATGCTAAGGCTACACTAGACAATTCTAGGCTAATTAACGGCAGGCACGTTTCTAATGCTAACATTAGTCGTGTTATTGTGGATTTTGGAATTTTATTGTGTTTTTTGGAAGGGAGCACGTGACCTTGAACTTCCTCTGTCAGTCGATTAAAACAGCAAACGCTCCCCTGGATAGGTGAGCAGTGGTGAATGTTGAGAACTGGCCTGACCTGAGCCTCTGTGTGGTCTGGCTCTCTGCGCTAAGGCACTAGCCACTGTTGATTAAATGTAATCCTTTGGGAAAAAATGAAGGCAACCGGTGTTTGTGGGTTCTGACGTTTTGTCCTCTTGGCGAAGCGAAAGGATTCTTGGTTAGGCTTCCCCCTGGTTTTAAATTCTCCCAAAACAAACAAGTTTGAAACAGCAGAATGTTGACTACGGTAGAAAATTGTTGAGGGTGAGCTATAAAATAATACATTTTAGGTTTAAAGTTCAAATTAAACTTAGTTTCAAAGAAGGTTTACATTTAACTAGAATTAATTTAAAACTAGGTTTAGGGGCCTCCCGAGTTGCACAGCGGTCTAAGGCACTGCATCGCAGATCGGTCGCGGATCCAGGAGACCCATGAGGCGCCGTACAATTGGACCAGCGTCACCCGGGTTAGGGGAGGCTTTGGCCGGCCAGCCGGGATGTCCTTGTCCCATCGCACTCTAGTGACTCCTTGTGGTGGGCCGGTGTTTCCTCCGAAACATTGGTGTGGCTGGCTTCCGGGTTAAGAAGCAGTGTGGCTTGGCAGGGTTGTGTTTTGGAGGACACATGGCTCTCGACTTTCACTTCTCCCGAGTCCGTACAGGAATTGCAGCGATTGGACAAGACTGTAACTACCAATTGGATATCACAAAACTTGGGAGAAAAAGGGGTAAAGAGTACACTCAATCTTTTTTTTTTAATAAATTGTTTTCAAGTTTGGTGCAACAAGATTTATAGATAAACCTTGATTTAACCTAGTTTAAAAGTTAATCGATTTTGGTGAAACTAATTCATTAAGAAATAATTGTACTTCAGAACAAATAATGTTAAACTATAGCCTACAACATAGACCAATCGTAATAAGGATGAACTATTACTATTAATACCGAAGCATGGGTGTTTACACAGTGGAAAAACCTGCCCCAGTTACTGGTGAAATGTATGAACATTGGTGAGGATATGGTTAATGTGGCTAGTTGAGTTAAAGCAGCTGTGTTCTGAATACCCATAACCACATTCACAAGATTACTGTAAGTGTGCCAGCATGGTGAAATTAACTCTACCATACTGTGCCTGCACCATACTGTACCAGTATCATACTGTACCTGCACCATACTGTACCAGCACCGTACTCTACCTGTACCATACTATACCTGCACCGTACTGTAACTATACCATACAGTACCATATTGTACCATAATCTACATACACCATACTGCATCATACTCTACCCGTACCATACCATACACTACCTACTGTACACCATACTGTACTTGTACCATACTGTACCATAAACTGCTTGCAGCATACTGCACCATACTCTACCTATGCCATACTGTACCATACTCTACTATACTGCACCATACTGTGCCATACTCTGCTTGTGCCATACTCTACCTAAACCATATTGTACACGTACCATACTGCACCGTACTGTATCTGCACCATACTGGACCATAATGTACTATACTGCACCATACTCTACCATACTGCACCATATTGCACCATACTGTACCATACTCTGGCTTCACCATATTGTCCCATACTGTACCTGCACCATACTCTATCTGCATCATACTGCTCTATAATTTACTTGCACCATACTATACCTGCACCATACTCTAGCTACACCATACTATACCTGCACCATACTATACCTGCACCATACTATAACTGCACCATACTCTACCGGAAGCATACTCTACCTGCACCATAATCTACCAGCACCATACTGCACCACACTCTACCTGCATCATACTGCACCATTCTCTACCTCCACCATACTCTACCTGCACTATACTCTATCTGCACCATACTGCACCATACTCTACCTTCACCATACTATACCTGCACCATACTATACCTGCAACATACACTACCTGCAAAATACTATACCAACACAATACTATACCCGCACCATACTCTACCTGCACCATACTATACCTGCAACATACTCTACCTGCAGCATACTATACCAGCACCATACTCTACCTGCACCATACTCTACCTGCATCATACTGCAACATAATCTACCTGCACCATACTGTACTTGCACCATACTATACCTGCATTATACTGCACGATACTCTACCTGCACCATACTACACCTGCACCATACTCTAGCTGCACCATACTATACCTGCAACATACTCTACCTGCAGCATACTATACCATCACCATACTCTACCTGCACCATACTCTACCTGCATCATACTGCAACATAATCTACCTGCACCATACTGTACTTGCACCATACTATACCTGCATTATACTGCACGATACTCTACCTGCAACATACTACACCTGCACCATACTATACCTGCATTATACTGCACAATACTCTACCTGCACCATACTACACCTGCATCATACTCTAGCTGCACCATACTCTAGCTACACCATACTCTACCTGCACCATACTCTAGCTGCACCATACTCTACCTGCACCATACTCTATCTGCACCATACCATACCAGCACCATACTATACCAGCACCATACACTACATTCACCATACTATACCAACACCATACCGTACCATAATCTATCTGCACCATACTCTACCTGTACCATGCTCTACCTACACCATACTATACCAGCACCATACTGTACCTGTACCATACTGCACCATACTGTACCTGCACCATACTGCACCATATTGCACCATAGTGTACCATTCTGCAGCATACTCTACATGCACCACACTCTACCTGTACCATACTGTACCGTCACCATACTACATGATACTGTATCTGCACCATATTGTACCATACTGTAACATAATGTACCTGAACCATATTCTACCTACACCACACTCTACATGCACCACATTCTACCTGTACCATACTGTACCGTCACCATACTACATGATACTGTATCTGCACCATATTGTACCATACTGTAACATAATGTACCTGAACCATATTCTACCTACACCACACTCTACATGCACCATACTCTACCTGTACCATACTGTACCTTCACCATACTGCATGATACTGTATCTGCACCATATTGTACCATACTGTAACATAATGTACCTGAATCATATTCTACCTACACCACACTCTACCTGCACCATACTGTACCTTCACCATACTGCATGATACTGTGTCTGCACCATATTGTACCATACTGCGCCATACTGTACCATACTCTACTTGTACCATACTCTACCTGCACAATACTGCACCATACTCTACCTGCACCATACTGCACCAAACTATATCTCAACCGGTGGCCCTTACCTTTTGAAAGCCCTCAGATTTTCTTTTTTTTTGTGGAACGCACAAGGTGCAATTTAGAAATTTGGTTGCGCATCAGCAGTTTTTCTCTTGTTAAGTAAGTCACTGATAGTCTGTCTAAACTTGTTGTCATGGTCAAATTACCTGCTGGGAAGGCTCCATTGATATTGTTAGTCAGTCTCACTCAGATATAATATAAAAAACTGCAAACATTTCTCTCCACCCTATGAAAACATTTCTAGAATTGCAGGAAATTAGCTGTAAAACAGCTCATTTTCATCTCCGCCCCATGTCAAAATGAGTAAAATTGAGTGAATTGAGTTATAAAATTGTAAATCTTCTCTCAGCCTCATGCCAAAATGTGTAGAGTTGCATGGAATACACTCAGAAATGTTAAAAACAATTCTCCGATGTCAAGGGGGGGAGCCATTCAAATATTTTGCTTGCAATGTGGGGGTAGAATGATGAGTATAATCAGTTGACTGGAGACTGATGAGTTGATGAGTAGAAACAGTTGACTGGAGACTGATTAGTTGATGAGTGGAATCAGTTGACTGGAGACTGATGAGTTGATGAGTAGAAACAATTGTGCTACTGTCTGGCTGGAACAAAAGCCTGGAGCAATGCTTCTTGCAGGGTATTGCCAACCCCTGCCCTAAACTATAGCCCAAATAAACAAAAATGAAATTTCAACACTAAAGTATGGGGCACATTGGAAAAATGTTTCAAGGCCTAATGGAAAATAATAATAATAATGAGACTTACATTGACAGATAGATGTAAAAGTACAAAGGAGTTTACTACTAGGTGCATTTACAGTGCCTTCGAAAGTATTCAGACCCTTCAACTTTTTCCAAATTGTTACGTTACAGCCTTATTCTAAAATGTATTAACTTGTATTTTTTCCTCAGCAATCTACACACAATACCCCATAAAGACAAAGCTAATCAGGTTTTTAGAAATGTTTGCAAATTTATTACAAATGAATATCAGAAATACCTTATTTACATTAGAATTCAGACCCTTAGCTATGAGTTTCAAAATTGAGCTCAGGTGCATCTTGTTTCCATTAATCATCCTTGAGATGTTACTACAACTTGATTGGTCCACCTGTGGTAAATTCAATTGATTGAACATGATTTGGAAAGGCAAACGTCTGTCTATACAAGGTCCCACAGCAAAAACCAAGCCATGAAGTTGAAGGAATTGTCCATAGAGCTCAGAGACATGATCTGGGGAAGAGTACCAAAACATTTCTGCAGCTTTGAAGGTCCCCAAGAACACAGTGGCCTCCATCATTCTTAAATGGAAGATTTTTGGAAGCACCAAGACTCTTCCTAGAGCTGGCCGCCTGGCCAAACTGAGCAATCAGGGGAGAAGGGCCTTGGTCAGGGAGGTAACCAAGAACCTGATGGTTACTCTGACAGAGCTCTAGAGTTCCTCTGTGGAGATGGGAGAACCTTCCAGAAGGACAACCATCTTTGCAGCACTCCACCCATCAGGGATTTATGGTAAGTTAAATCTTAACTTAACCAGACGGAAGCCGCTCCACAGTAATAGGCACATGACAGTCCGTTTGGAGTTTGACAAAAGGCACCTAAAGAAACAAGATTATCTGGTCTGATGAAACCAAGATTGAACTCTTTGGCCTGAATGCCAAGTGTCACGTCTGGAGGAAACCTGGCATCATCCCTATGGTGAAGCATGGTGATTGCAGCATCATGCTGTGGGGATGTTTTTCAGCGGCAGGGACTGGGAGACTAGTCAGGATCGAGGCAAAGACGAACGGAGCAAAGTACAGAGAGATCCTTGACGAAAACCTGCTCAGAGCACTCAGGTCTTCAGACTGGGGTGAAGGTTAACCTTCCAACTGGACAATCACCCTAAGCACACAGCAAAGACAACGCAGGAGTGGCTTCGGGACAAGTCTCTGAATGTCCTTGAGTGGCCCAGCCAGAGCCCGAACTTGAACCCGATCGATCGAACATCTCTGGAGAGACCTGACAATAGCTGTGCAGCGACGCTCTCCATCCAACCTGACAGAGCTTGAGAGGATCTGCAGAGAAGAATGAGAGAAACTCGCCAAATACAGGTGTGCCAACCTTGTAGCATCTTACCCAAGAAGACTCAATACTGTAATCACTGCCAAAGGTGCTTCAAAAAAGTACTGAGTAAGGGGTCTGAGTACTTATGTAAATGTATTGTTTCAGTTTTAATTTTTTTTATAAATAAGACAATTTTTATAAATAACGATTTTTGCTTTGTTGTAATGGCATATTGTGTGTAGATTGATGAATTTTAGAGTAAGGCTGTGTAGGTTGTTCCAAGACCCTAAAGATCATTGGGAGAAGGAGAAGGAGGAGGAGGTGGACGAGGGGAGAGGAGGAGGAAAGATGGAGGAGCAAAGATGGAGAAGGAGGAGGAGGTGGACGAGGGGAGAGGAGGAGGAAAGATGGAGGATGGGAGAGGAGGAGGAAAGATGGAGGAGGGGAGGGGAGGAGGAGAGGAGGAGGAGGAGGAGGAGGAAGAGAGGAGGACAAAAGATGGAGGAGGGGAGAGGAGGAGGTGGAGGAGGGGAGAGGAGGGGAGAGGAGGAGGAACAGAGGAAGAGGGGAGTGGAGGAGGAAAGATGAAGGAGGGGAGAGGAGGAGGAAAGGAGGAGGAGGAAGAGAGGAGGAGGGAGCGGAATAAGAGGAGCAGGAGGAAATTAGATGGTGGCTTGATCTGTAGGATAAAGATGAGATATATGGTGGTTGAAAACTCTGGAAATGGTACTATATTCCCTAAGAATCATCACATTGTGATCCACACTGTGGTGTAAAGTACTTAAGTAAAAATAATTGTAAGTACTACTTAAGTGGTTTTTATGGGTATCTGTACTTTACTATTACAACTTTTACTTTACTACCTTCCTAAAGATAATAATGTACTTTTTACTCCATACATTTTCCCTGACACCAAAACGTATTTTGACTGCTTAGCAGGAGAGGACAATGGTCCAATTCACACACTTATCAAGAGAACATCCCTGGTCATCCCTACTGCCTCTGATCTGGCGGACTCACTAAACAAACATCCTTCGTTTGTAAATGATGTCTGAGTGTTGGAGTGTGCCCCGGCTATCCGTAAATAAATAAATAACAAGAAAATATTGCCATCTAGTTTGCTTATTATAAGGAATTTGAAAGGATTTATACTTTTACTTTTCATACTTAAGTCATTTTAAAACCAAATTATTTTATACTTGTACTCAAGTAGTATTTGACTTGTTGACTTTCATTTTTACGTGAGTCATTTTCTGTTAGACATCTTTACTTTTACTCAAGTATGACAATTGGGTACTTTCACCACCACTGAATCCACCTCATCTGGAAATATGGCGTAGGACGTAACAAGACCCTAATGATTAGTGGGAGCAGGAGGAGGAGTAGGGAGAGAGAAGGATGAGGATGAGGGGGGAGCAGGAGGACGGAGGAAGCAGGAGAAGGACAAGGAGGTGGAGATGATATTGACTTCATCTGGAGGATGAGCTGAGATACAGTACATCACCTATTAAAATTCAAAAAGTGAAAGTTCGAGTTTTCTTTTGTTATCATGATCCAGTGAAAGTTCACAACTCAAGAAAGTGAATACAAAGACGCACACGCACGCACACACACACACACACACTTTTCAGAGTGTTTTTTTGCCTTCAATCAGCCGTCTGGCCCAGGGAGCTGACCTCTCCAGCGACGACAATGGGACAGACAGGAAGTGGAGGTTTTCTGAGAGGAGAGAGGAGAGAGGAGGGAGCGAGAGGAGGGAAGGAAGAAAGGAACGCCGAAGGAAAGCCTTGACTGAGAATTTCAGGCCAGCGGTTGCAGTGGTTGTCATGATTGGTCCTAATTGGGTCTCTCTCCTTCTCTCCATATCTCTTTTCTTCTTATTTCCCTCTCTCCCTCCCCCTCTCTCGCCTACATCTCGTCTGGATATATCTAAAAATAGAAAGAGCAGGAAGGTACTTATGGGACCAATGGGAGGAGTACAGGGCAAGAGAAGTGGGCAATAATATAATTGGCCTGAGACAAACAGCTGGGGGACACAGTGTGTGTGTGTGTTAGCCCCCCCTACACACACCCACAGACACCCACACCCACACCCACACCCAAAGCTACAGCCATAGCCACAGCCACAGCCACACCCACAGCCACACCCAAAACCACAGCCACACCCACAGCCGCACCCACAGACACACCCACACACACAGCCACACCCACACCCACAGTCACACCCACAGCCATAGTCACACCCACATCCACAGTCACACCCACACCCACACCCATAGTCACACCCACATCCACACCCACAGCCACACCCACAGCCACACCCTCAGCTGCACCCACACACACAGCCACACCCACAGTCACACCCACAGCCACACCCACAGCCACACCAATAGCCACACCAATAGCCACACCCACAGCCACACCCACAGCCACACCCACAGCCACACCCACAGCCACACCAATAGCCAGTAGGAAAGCGAGTAATGTGTCCCTGACAGCCAGAGCCCTAAAGAATGAAAGAATGTGTAACATGAGGCATAGGAACAACTGTATAGTGAACCATGTTTAAAGTAGGGTCTGGACGATACCAGTATCGCCATACTTATTAGTATCGTATCAAGGAAACAAAACTTCTTTAGGAAAACAGCCTTAGTGTTGGAAACACAATGTTTTACATACAGCAGTTTTTTAAAGGGCCAAAGAGTTTTTGGTGTGCTTTGTGTATAAATCACAGCCCAAGTTTAAAGTGAAAGAGAAATAGAGAGCGAAAGAGAGAGAGAGAGAGAGAGAGAGAGAGAGAGAGAGAGAGGGGGGGGGGGGGGAGTGGGGGAGAGAGAGGAAGTGTTGGGGACTTTATGAACATTGTCAGACAGAGGGAAAGACTGAGGGAGGTGAAAGTATTTTAAACAGCCTGCAGAACAAAACAACACACACACATACACACACACGCACGTATGCATATGCACGACAAACCACAGTTCCCTATGTGGGTGGGTGGGCTGGGAGAAAAATGATGGCATCATGGTAAGGTGGCATTACAAGCATTTTGGGGCCATGATCAATGTACTACATGTGTTCATACTGTAACCTGGAAAAACTGATCAATGTGATCAATCCGCCTGTTACCAACGATAAGTAAACTTCTGGAAAAAATTGTGATTGAGCAGATACAATGCTATTTCACAGTAAACAAACTAATAACAGAATTTCAGCATGCTTATAGGGAAGGACACTCAACAAGCACAGCACTGATGATTGGCTGAGAGAAATTGAGAAATTGATGATAAAATTATTGTGGGGGCTGTCTTGTTAGACTTCAGTGCAGCTTTTGACATTAATGATCATAGTCTGCTGCTGGAAAAAATGTATGTGTTATGGCTTCACACCCCCTGCTATAATGTGGATAAAGAGTTACTTGTCTAATAGAACACAGAGAGTTTTTTTAATGGAAGCCTCTCAAATATAATCCAGTTAGAATCAGGAATTCTCCAGGGTAGCTGTTTAGGCCTCTTGCTTTTTTCAATTTTTACAAACAACATGCCACTGACTTTGAGTAAAGCCAGAGTGTCTATGTAAGTGGATGACTCAACACTATACACGTTTGTCACGTTCGTCATAACGAGGAGACCAAGGCGCAGCATGAGATTTTTATTAAAACAAAGAACACTGAAGAACACTAAACAAACTAACAAAATAACTAAACGAACGTGACGCTATAAACACGAGTGCTGACATGCAACTACACATAGACAATAAATCAAATCAAATCAAATCAAATTTTATTTGTCACATACACATGGTTAGCAGATGTTAATGCGAGTGTAGCGAAATGCTTGTGCTTCTAGTTCCGACAATGCAGTAATAACAAGAAATCTAACTAACAATTCCAAAACTACTGTCTTGTACACAGTGTAAGGGGATAAAGAATATGTACATAAGGATATATGAATGAGTGATGGTACAGAGCAGCATAGGCAAGATACAGTAGATGGTATCGAGTACAGTATATACATATGAGATGAGTATGTAAACAAAGTGGCATAGTTAAAGTGGCTAGTGATACATGTATTACATAAGAATACAGTCGATGATATAGAGTACAGTATATACGTATGCAGATGAGATGAATAATGTAGGGTAAGTAACATTATATAAGGTAGCATTGTTTAAAGTGGCTAGTGATATATTTACATCATTTCCCATCAATTCCCATTATTAAAGTGGCTGGAGTTGAGTCAGTGTCAGTGTGTTGGCAGCAGCCACTCAATGTTAGTGGTGGCTGTTTAACAGTCTGATGGCCTTGAGATAGAAGCTGTTTTTCAGTCTCTCGGTCCCAGCTTTGATGCACCTGTACTGACCTCGCCTTCTGGATGATAGCGGGGTGAACAGGCAGTGGCTCGGGTGGTTGATGTCCTTGACGATCTTTATGGCCTTCCTGTGACATCGGGTGGTGTAGGTGTCCTGGAGGGCTTAAAACTTAAAACCTGCTACCCTCTCCACTACTGTTCCATCGATGTGGATAGGGGGGTGTTCCCTCTGCTGTTTCCTGAAGTCCACAATCATCTCCTTAGTTTTGTTGACGTTGAGTGTGAGGTTATTTTCCTGACACCACACTCCGAGGGCCCTCACCTCCTCCCTGTAGGCCGTCTCGTCGTTGTTGGTAATCAAGCCTACCACTGTTGTGTCGTCCGCAAACTTGATGATTGAGTTGGAGGCGTGCGTGGCCACGCAGTCGTGGGTGAACAGGGAGTATAGGAGAGGGCTCAGAACGCACCCTTGTGGGGCCCCAGTGTTGAGGATCAGCGGGGGGGAGATGTTGTTGCCTACCCTCACCACCTGGGGGCGGCCCGTCAGGAAGTCCAGTACCCAGTTGCACAGTGCGGGGTCGAGACCCAGGGTCTCGAGCTTGATGACGAGCTTGGAGGGTACTATGGTGTTGAATGCCGAGCTGTAGTCGATGAACAGCATTCTCACATAGGTATTCCTCTTGTCCAGATGGGTTAGGGCAGTGTGCAGTGTGGTTGAGATTGCATCGTCTGTGGACCTATTTGGGCGGTAAGCAAATTGGAGTGGGTCTAGGGTGTCAGGTAGGGTGGAGGTGATATGGTCCTTGACTAGTCTCTCAAAGCACTTCATGATGACGGAAGTGAGTGCTACGGGGCGGTAGTCGTTTAGCTCAGTAGTCAATAACCTCCAAAACCAAAATGGAAAATGGCAACCTAAATAGGATCCCCAATCAGAGACAACAATAAACAGCTGTCTCTGATTGGGAACCAATTCAGGTCACCATAGACCTACATATACCTAGACAGTTTTTATTTTTTATTTATTTCACCTTTATTTAACCAGGTAGGCTATTTGAGAACAAGTTCTCATTTGCAACTGCGACCTAGCCGAGATAAAGCAAAGCGGTGTGACACAGACAACAACACAGTTACACATGGAGTAAACAATAAACAAGCCAATAACACAATAAACAAATCAATGACACAGTAGAAAAAAAGAAAGTCTATTTACAGTGTGTGCAAAAGGCATGAGGAGGTAGGCAATAAATAGGCCATGGGAGTGAATAGTTACAATTTAACAGATTAACACTGGAGTGATACATGAGCAGATGATGATGTGCAAGTAGATACTGGTGTGCAAAAGAGCTGAAAAGTAAATAAAATTAAAACAGTATGGGGATGAGGTAGATAGATTAGGTGGGCTATTTACAGATGGACTATGTACAGCTGCAGCGATCGGTTAGCTGCTCAGATAGTTGATGTTTAAAGTTGGTGAGGGAAATAAAAGTCTCCAACTTCAGCAATTTTTGCAATTCGTTCCAGTCAATGGCAGCAGAAAGCTGGAAGGAAAGGCGGCCAAATGAGGTGTTGGCTTTAGGGATGATCAGTGAGATACACCTGCAGGAGCGTGTGCTACGGGTATGTGTTGTTATCGTGATCAGTGAACTGAGATAAGGCGGAGCTTTACCTAGCATAGACTTATAGATGACGTGGAGCCAGTGGGTCTGGCGACGAATATGTAGCGAGGGCCAGCCGACTAGAGCATACAGGTCGCAGTGGTGGGTGGTATACGGTGATTTGGTAACAAAACAGATGGCACTGTGATAGACTGCATCCAGATTGCTGAGTAGAGTGTTGGAAGCTATTTTGTAGATGACATCGCCGAAGTCAAGGATCGGTAGGATAGTCAGTTTTACTAGGGTAAGTTTGGCGGCGTGAGTGAAGGAGGCTTTGTTGCGAAATAGAAAGCCGATTCTAAGTTAGATTTTTGATTGGAGATGTTTAATATGAGTCTGGAAGGAGAGTTTACAGCCTAGCCAGACACCTAGGTATTTATAGTTGTCCACATATTCTAGGTTGGAACTGTCCAGGGTGGTGATGTTAGTCGGGCGGGCAGGTGCAGGCAGTGAATGGTTGAAAAGCATGCATTTGGTTTTACTAGCGTTTAAGAGCAGTTGGAGGCCATGGAAGGAGTGTTGTATGGCATTGAAACTTGTTTGGAGGTTAGTTAGCACAGTGTCCAAGGAAGGGCCAGAAGTATACAGAATGGTGTCGTCTGCGTAGAGGTGGATCAGGGAATCGCCCGCAGCAAGAGCGACATCATTGATATATACAGAGAAAATAGTCGGCCTGAGAATGGAACCCTGTGGTACCCCCATAGAGACTGCCAGAGGTCCGGACAACATGCCCTCCGATTTGACACACTGAACTCTGTCTGCAAAGTAGTTGGTGAACCAGGCGAGGCAGTCATTAGAAAAACCAAGGCTATTGAGTCTGCCGATAAGAATACGGTGATTGACAGAGTCGAATGCCTTGGCCAGGTCGATGAACACAGTACTGTCTTTTATCGATGGCGGTTATGATATTGCTTAGTACCTTGAGCGTGGCTGAGGTGCACCCTTGACCGGCTCGGAAGCCGGATTGCAAAGCGGAGAAGGTACGGTGGGATACGAAATGGTCAGTGATCTGTTTATTAACTTGGCTTTCGAAGACTTTAGCTATGCAGGGCAGGATGGATATAGGTCTGTAACAGTTTGGGTCTAGGGTGTCACCCCCTTTGACAATACAAAAACTAAACCAACCACCCTTGTCATACCCTGACCTAACCAAAATAATAAAGAAAACAAAAATAACTAAGGTCAGGGCGTGAAAACGTCAGCTACTACTGAGACTGCAGTTAGTTTCAGAGTGGGTTGCAAGGAAGAAGTTAGCCTTAAATATTTCTAAAACTAAAAGCATTCTATTTGGAACAAAACACTCACTAAACCCTAAACCTCAACTAAATCTTGTAATAAATCATGTGGAAATTGAGCAAGTTGAGATGACTACCAGACGAGCTAAATCACTTCGCTCATGCTCGCTTCAAGGCAAGCAACACTGAGGCATGCATGAGAGCGTCAGCTGTTCCGGACGACTGTGTGATCACGCTCTCTGTAGCCGACGTGAGTAAGACCTTTAAACAGGTCAACATACACAAGGCTGCGCAGCCAGACGGATTACCAGGAAGTGTGCTCCGGGCATGTGCTGACCAACTGGCAGGTGTCTTTATTGACATTTTCAACATGTCCCATTGAGTCTGTAATACCAACATGCTTCAAGCAGAACACCATAGTCCCTGTGCCCTAGAACACAAAGGCAACCTGCCTAAAGACTACAGACCCGTAGCACTCACGTCAGTAGCCATGAAGTGCTTTGAAATGCTGGTAATGGCTCACATCAACACCATTATCCGAGAAACCCTAGACCCACTCCAATTTGCATACCGCCCAAACAGATCCACAGATGATGCAATCGCTCTTGCACTCCACACGGCCTTTCACACCTGGACAAAAGGAACACCTATGTGAGAATGCTGTTCATTGACTACAGCTCAGCGTTCAACACCATAGTACCCTCAAAACTCATCACTAAGCTAAGGATCCTGGGACTAAACACCTCCCTCTGCAACTGGATCCTGGACTTCCTGACGGGCCGCCCCCAGGTGCTGAGGGTAGGTAGCAACACATCTGCCACGCTGATCCTAAACACTGGAGCCCCCCAGGGGTGCGTATTCAGTCCCCTCCTGTACTCCTTGTTCACCCACGACTGCATTGCCAGGCACGACTCCAACACCATCATTAAGTTTGCAGACGACACAACACTGGTAGGCCTGATCACCGACAACAACGAGGCAGCCTATAGGGAGGAGGTCAGAGACCTGGCCGGGTGGTGCCAGAATAACAACCTATCCCTCAACGTAACCAAGACTAAGGTGATGATTGTGGACTACAGGAAAAGGAGGACTGAGCATGTCCCCATTCTCGTCAACGGTGCTGTAGTGGAGCAGGTTGAGAGCTTCAAGTTCCTTGGTGTCCACATCACCAACAAACTAGATTGGTCCAAACACACCAAGACAGTCGTAAAGAGGGCACGACAAAGCCTATTCCCCCTCAGGAAACTAAAAGGATTTGGCATGGGTCCTGAGATCCTCAAAAGGTTCTACAGCTGCAACATCGAGGCAGGATGGTCTGGTTGCATCACTGCCTGGTACGGCAATTGCTCGGCCTCCGTCCGCAAGGCACTACAGAGGGTAGTGCATACGGCCCAGTACATCACTGGGGCTAAGCTGCCTGCCATCCAGGACCTCTACACCAGGCAGTGTCAGAGGAAGGCCCTAAAAATTGTCAAAGACCCCAGCAACCCCAGTCATAGACTGTTCTCCCTACTATCGCATGGCAAGCGGTACCGGAGTGCCAAGTCTAGGACAAAAACGCTTCTCAACAGTTTTTACCCCCAAGCCATAAGACTCCTGAACAGGTAATCAAATGGCTACTCGGACTATTCTCCCTACTATCGCATTGTGTGCCCCCCCAACCCCTCTTTTATGCTGCTGCTACTCTCTACTCTCTACTCTCTACTCTGCTACTCTCATATATGCATAGTCACTTTAACTATGCATTCATGTACATCAGGGGTGTCAAAGTCAAATGGACGGAGGGCCAAATAAAAAAATCAGCTACAAGACGAGGGCCGGACTGTTCGAATGTTCATTGAAAAAATTTTAAATGACGCATATAGTCTAGTGAACCTAATTGAACCTACTGAAAACCTAACAAATATATTACAATATGATCAGATAAATAAAGCAATATTTTCTTATGGCTCTGTCAGTAATCTTTAATTTTCAACAGACACAAAAGACAAATTTCCTTTATATAAATATCCCCATAACATGAACATTAAATGAAAGAAACCGGTATTCAAGGCACCATCAGTAGACTATATTTTCTATTTTAGCAAAAGTGGGCTAAATTTACTTCAAAGAAAAAACAATAATAGCAATTTTCTATCATCCACTCAACTGAAATATTTTTAAAATATAATTGGATTGAAATACAAAAAAATAAAGTGCAAAAATCTATTAATCAAAAACAACACTTTGTTTAAGGAGAAGTAACATGCAGTGAAAACAAATATTCAATTTTAACTTTTAAACTTGAACTGAGTAAAAACTCTAAATATGTGATTGCACAGTAATGTTCACTTGTTTGAGGTTGAGGGTGATACTTGGTGGTGTCCCATCTTTTCCACAAGTTCATCAATGTTCGGGGTAAGGCTCTGAGCTGAAGAAATCCTCAGAATTGAGTGGAGGTGTTCAGCAGTAAGTCGACTTCTGTGTGATGTTTTGTTCAGGTTCATCAAAGAAAACAGTTGTTCACACAGGTATGTGCTGCCAAACATAGACAACGTTTGAGCAGCCTGGATGCGCAGCTGGGGCATTGTGCCGGGGAGGAAACGGGCGAACTCCGCAGCACCCACTGCCGCATATTTTGCCCTCAGTGCATCATTGCATTGGAGGTCAATCAACTCCATTTGGAGGTTTGGTGGTGAGCTTTCCACGTCAACAGCAAATGGGTTACCGAGCAGTTCCAACCTGCTTTTTTGTGCTTCAAAGTCAGCAAATCGGCGTCGAAAGTCAGCGGCAAGCATACCTATTTTATCAGCCAACTGTGTGCTCGGGAACGCACTGGTAGAGAGCTTCTCTTTCATGGTCTGGCAGCTGGGAAAGTGGCTCAAATTTTCTTTCCGCATCTGCGTCTCCCACAGAGTCAGTTTGGTTTTAAATGCCTTCACTGTACTGTACATATCAGAGATGACACGATCCCGACCCTGCAGCTGCAAGTTTATTGCATTCAGATGACTCGTAATGTCACACAGAAAAGCCATTTCACACAGAAACATTTCGTCTCGGAGTTGTGTTGTGTCTTTCCCTTTGCTGTCCAAGAACAGACAAATCTCCTCACGAAGCTCGAAACATCTTTGAAGCACCTTTCCCTGGCTTAGCCATCGCACCTCTGTGTGATAAGGCAAATCACCATGCTCCGTTTCTAACTCCGTCAGAAATGCCTTGAACTGGCGGTGATTCAAACCTTTGGCTCTGATAAAGTTAACTGTGCGCGTGATGATGCTCATTACATGCTCCATTTTCAAGGCTTTACCGCACAACGCTTCCTGGTGTATGATACAATGATAAGCTGTCAGCTCACCTGTCGCGTTTTCCTCTTGCATCTTTTCCCGTATCTTCGCCACCAGTCCGCTCCTGTGTCCACACATCGCAGGTGCTCCGTCGGTTGTCAAACCCACGAGTTTTTCCCAAGGCAGCTCCATCTCATTTACACATCTTGACACCTCTTCATACAAATCATGCCCCGTAGTTGTGCCATGCATAGGACGTAAAGCCAAAAACTCCTCTGTCACGCTTAGGTTGGAGTCCACTCCGCGGATGAAAATTGACAACTGGGCAATGTCAGAAATGTCGGTGCTCTCATCCACAGCCAAGGAATATGCAATAAAATCTTTTCCCTTTTTCACAAGCTGCTCTTTTAGATTGATGGACAACTGGTCTACTCTCTCGGCAATGGTGTTTCTGCTCAGACTCACATTTAAAAAGAGTTGCCTTTTTTCTGGGCAAACTTCGTCACAAACTTTAATCATGCAGTTTTTGATGAAATCCCCCTCCGTAAATGGCCGGGCTGATTTAGCGATCTCTTCTGCCAAAATAAAACTGGCCTTTTGTAGCCTTTGTTCCATGTCCATATTCTTGTTTTTGTCCGCGTGTTTCGTTTCATAATGTCGTCTCAGATTATACTCTTTCAGTACCGCCACACTTTCTCCACACAGAAGACACACAGGTTTTCCAGCTACCTTCGTGAACATATACTCCGACTCCCACCTTGTTTGAAACCCCCGGTTCTCAGTATCCACCTTCCGTTTTGCCATTTTTGATGGGTATCTGAAAGTTAATTTTACTGTGATGCTGACGACTGCTGTGCCAATAAATATTGAAATGAAGCAGCCTACTGCTCGGTGCGTCACCTTTGCATTGTGGGAAATGTAGTATTGGTGCGTGTAAAAGATCTGCGGGCTGCCGGCTTGCTGCGGGCCGGTTCTAATAATAAATCAAGATCATCCCAGGGGCCGTAAAAAACCTTCTTGCGGGCCGGATGTGGCCCGCGGGCCTTGACTCTGACATATGTGATGTACATAGTACCTCAATTGGCCCAACCAACCAGTGCTCCCGCACATTGGCTAACCGGGCTATCTGCATTGCGTCACGCCACCCACCACCCACCAACCCTTCTTTTACGCTACTGCTACTCTCTGTTCATCATATATGTATAGTCACTTTAACCATATCTACATGTACATACTACCTCAATCAGCCTGACTAACTGGTGTCTGTATGTAGCCTCACTACTTTTATAGCCTCGCTACTGTATATAGCTTGTCTTTTTACTGTTGTTTTATTTCTTTACTTACCTATTGTTCACCTAATACCTCTTTTGCACTATTGGTTAGAGCCTGTAAGTAAGCATTTCACTGTAAGGTCTACCTACACCTGTTGTATTCGGCGCACGTGACAAATAAACTTTGATTTGATTTGACTTGGTGCTGCCTATCTTGGCCAGGACACTCTTGAAAAAGATATGTAAAATCTCAGTGAGCCCTTCCTGATTAAATAAAGGTTAAATAAACATTTTTAAAAACTCTGCGTCGTGCCTAAGGACAGCCCTTAGCAGTGGTATATAAAATAAAACAATTTATAAATAAAGTTCTTATTTATTTATAATCAGTTGCTCCGGGAGGATATCTCATAAACCATGATCAATAAGTTAACCATATAACTTTTTCTTACATTTCTGAAAAGCATGATCTGTCCTAGTTCATAGTGAAAGATTAACTTAAAATGGTCATGGCAACTTTTTCTGGCTAACTTATTGATGCTGCTTTCTGAAATGCAACCCAGGAATGTAACTATGACAGTGTAAAGACACAAATGGGCCATTCTGTGTAATCACAACCACGACGCAACATCTTTCACTTTGCTAATTACATTTCAGCATGTGTGAAAGTGAACAATAGGGAAAGTTGAGAGGGTGTGGGTGATAGGGAGAAAACAATGGCGTCAGGAGTTAGAGGTAGTGATCAGACAAGGAAATATCTTTTTTGGTTCTAGGAATTGTTGAAATCATGTGGTTTACTTGTTTATAAAGAAATATTTGCCTTAAAGTCACTGTAAAATACTTTTAGAGTGGCAATTGAGGAACTGTTGGAAGTTCATGCAACAATAGTCCTTTCTCGATTGGGTTACTGTTGTAGATAATCCTCAAAACGTTATTAATATACATAATCCTCAAAGGTGCTCTGGTTATGGATTATAAAGGACAAAGATTGACTCAGTCGCACACATGTGCACACATACACACAGTAATACAATCTTGCATTGAGAAACACTGCACACCAAGGACATGTAGGCTACAACACCCCAGAAGTAAACTAGGCCACCTGTATTTTTAATAAATCAACATTATGCTTTCATCTCACCTATCAAACAACTCTATCCAGACATAACTCAAGGACAGTGACAGACAAAACAAGTCAACAACAACTGCCATGCTAAGGCTACACTAGACAATTCTAGGCTAATTAACGGCAGGCACGTTTCTAATGCTAACATTAGTCGTGTTATTGTGGATTTTGGAATTTTATTGTGTTTTTTGGAAGGGAGCACGTGACCTTGAACTTCCTCTGTCAGTCGATTAAAACAGCAAACGCTCCCCTGGATAGGTGAGCAGTGGTGAATGTTGAGAACTGGCCTGACCTGAGCCTCTGTGTGGTCTGGCTCTCTGCGCTAAGGCACTAGCCACTGTTGATTAAATGTAATCCTTTGGGAAAAAATTAAGGCAACCGGTGTTTGTGGGTTCTGACGTTTTGTCCTCTTGGCGAAGCGAAATGATTCTTGGTTAGGCTTCCCCCTGGTTTTAAATTCTCCCAAAACAAACAAGTTTGAAACAGCAGAATGTTGACTACGGTAGAAAATTGTTGAGGGTGAGCTATAAAATAATACATTTTAGGTTTAAAGTTCAAATTAAACTTAGTTTCAAAGAAGGTTTACATTTAACTAGAATTAATTTAAAACTAGGTTTAGGGGCCTCCCGAGTTGCACAGCGGTCTAAGGCACTGCATCGCAGATCGGTCGCGGATCCAGGAGACCCATGAGGCGCCGTACAATTGGACCAGCGTCACCCGGGTTAGGGGAGGCTTTGGCCGGCCAGCCGGGATGTCCTTGTCCCATCGCACTCTAGTGACTCCTTGTGGTGGGCCGGTGTTTCCTCCGAAACATTGGTGTGGCTGGCTTCCGGGTTAAGAAGCAGTGTGGCTTGGCAGGGTTGTGTTTTGGAGGACACATGGCTCTCGACTTTCACTTCTCCCGAGTCCGTACAGGAATTGCAGCGATTGGACAAGACTGTAACTACCAATTGGATATCACAAAACTTGGGAGAAAAAGGGGTAAAGAGTACACTCAATCTTTTTTTTTTAATAAATTGTTTTCAAGTTTGGTGCAACAAGATTTATAGATAAACCTTGATTTAACCTAGTTTAAAAGTTAATCGATTTTGGTGAAACTAATTCATTAAGAAATAATTGTACTTCAGAACAAATAATGTTAAACTATAGCCTACAACATAGACCAATCGTAATAAGGATGAACTATTACTATTAATACCGAAGCATGGGTGTTTACACAGTGGAAAAACCTGCCCCAGTTACTGGTGAAATGTATGAACATTGGTGAGGATATGGTTAATGTGGCTAGTTGAGTTAAAGCAGCTGTGTTCTGAATACCCATAACCACATTCACAAGATTACTGTAAGTGTGCCAGCATGGTGAAATTAACTCTACCATACTGTGCCTGCACCATACTGTACCAGTATCATACTGTACCTGCACCATACTGTACCAGCACCGTACTCTACCTGTACCATACTATACCTGCACCGTACTGTAACTATACCATACAGTACCATATTGTACCATAATCTACATACACCATACTGCATCATACTCTACCCGTACCATACCATACACTACCTACTGTACACCATACTGTACTTGTACCATACTGTACCATAAACTGCTTGCAGCATACTGCACCATACTCTACCTATGCCATACTGTACCATACTCTACTATACTGCACCATACTGTGCCATACTCTGCTTGTGCCATACTCTACCTAAACCATATTGTACACGTACCATACTGCACCGTACTGTACCTGCACCATACTGGACCATAATGTACTATACTGCACCATACTCTACCATACTGCACCATATTGCACCATACTGTACCATACTCTGGCTTCACCATATTGTCCCATACTGTACCTGCACCATACTCTATCTGCATCATACTGCTCTATAATTTACTTGCACCATACTATACCTGCACCATACTCTAGCTACACCATACTATACCTGCACCATACTATACCTGCACCATACTATAACTGCACCATACTCTACCGGAAGCATACTCTACCTGCACCATAATCTACCAGCACCATACTGCACCACACTCTACCTGCATCATACTGCACCATTCTCTACCTCCACCATACTCTACCTGCACTATACTCTATCTGCACCATACTGCACCATACTCTACCTTCACCATACTATACCTGTACCATACTATACCTGCAACATACTCTACCTGCAAAATACTATACCAACACAATACTATACCCGCACCATACTCTACCTGCACCATACTATACCTGCAACATACTCTACCTGCAGCATACTATACCAGCACCATACTCTACCTGCATCATACTGCAACATAATCTACCTGCACCATACTGTACTTGCACCATACTATACCTGCATTATACTGCACGATACTCTACCTGCACCATACTACACCTGCACCATACTCTAGCTGCACCATACTATACCTGCAACATACTCTACCTGCAGCATACTATACCATCACCATACTCTACCTGCACCATACTCTACCTGCATCATACTGCAACATAATCTACCTGCACCATACTGTACTTGCACCATACTATACCTGCATTATACTGCACGATACTCTACCTGCAACATACTACACCTGCACCATACTATACCTGCATTATACTGCACAATACTCTACCTGCACCATACTACACCTGCATCATACTCTAGCTGCACCATACTCTAGCTACACCATACTCTACCTGCACCATACTCTAGCTGCACCATACTCTACCTGCACCATACTCTATCTGCACCATACCATACCAGCACCATACTATACCAGCACCATACACTACATTCACCATACTATACCAACACCATACCGTACCATAATCTATCTGCACCATACTCTACCTGTACCATGCTCTACCTACACCATACTATACCAGCACCATACTGTACCTGTACCATACTGCACCATACTGTACCTGCACCATACTGCACCATATTGCACCATAGTGTACCATTCTGCAGCATACTCTACATGCACCACACTCTACCTGTACCATACTGTACCGTCACCATACTACATGATACTGTATCTGCACCATATTGTACCATACTGTAACATAATGTACCTGAACCATATTCTACCTACACCACACTCTACATGCACCACATTCTACCTGTACCATACTGTACCGTCACCATACTACATGATACTGTATCTGCACCATATTGTACCATACTGTAACATAATGTACCTGAACCATATTCTACCTACACCACACTCTACATGCACCATACTCTACCTGTACCATACTGTACCTTCACCATACTGCATGATACTGTATCTGCACCATATTGTACCATACTGTAACATAATGTACCTGAATCATATTCTACCTACACCACACTCTACCTGCACCATACTGTACCTTCACCATACTGCATGATACTGTGTCTGCACCATATTGTACCATACTGCGCCATACTGTACCATACTCTACTTGTACCATACTCTACCTGCACAATACTGCACCATACTCTACCTGCACCATACTGCACCAAACTATATCTCAACCGGTGGCCCTTACCTTTTGAAAGCCCTCAGATTTTCTTTTTTTTTGTGGAACGCACAAGGTGCAATTTAGAAATTTGGTTGCGCATCAGCAGTTTTTCTCTTGTTAAGTAAGTCACTGATAGTCTGTCTAAACTTGTTGTCATGGTCAAATTACCTGCTGGGAAGGCTCCATTGATATTGTTAGTCAGTCTCACTCAGATATAATATAAAAAACTGCAAACATTTCTCTCCACCCTATGAAAACATTTCTAGAATTGCAGGAAATTAGCTGTAAAACAGCTCATTTTCATCTCCGCCCCATGTCAAAATGAGTAAAATTGAGTGAATTGAGTTATAAAATTGTAAATCTTCTCTCAGCCTCATGCCAAAATGTGTAGAGTTGCATGGAATACACTCAGAAATGTTAAAAACAATTCTCCGATGTCAAGGGGGGGAGCCATTCAAATATTTTGCTTGCAATGTGGGGGTAGAATGATGAGTATAATCAGTTGACTGGAGACTGATGAGTTGATGAGTAGAAACAGTTGACTGGAGACTGATTAGTTGATGAGTGGAATCAGTTGACTGGAGACTGATGAGTTGATGAGTAGAAACAATTGTGCTACTGTCTGGCTGGAACAAAAGCCTGGAGCAATGCTTCTTGCAGGGTATTGCCAACCCCTGCCCTAAACTATAGCCCAAATAAACAAAAATGAAATTTCAACACTAAAGTATGGGGCACATTGGAAAAATGTTTCAAGGCCTAATGGAAAATAATAATAATAATGAGACTTACATTGACAGATAGATGTAAAAGTACAAAGGAGTTTACTACTAGGTGCATTTACAGTGCCTTCGAAAGTATTCAGACCCTTCAACTTTTTCCAAATTGTTACGTTACAGCCTTATTCTAAAATGTATTAACTTGTATTTTTTCCTCAGCAATCTACACACAATACCCCATAAAGACAAAGCTAATCAGGTTTTTAGAAATGTTTGCAAATTTATTACAAATGAATATCAGAAATACCTTATTTACATTAGAATTCAGACCCTTAGCTATGAGTTTCAAAATTGAGCTCAGGTGCATCTTGTTTCCATTAATCATCCTTGAGATGTTACTACAACTTGATTGGTCCACCTGTGGTAAATTCAATTGATTGAACATGATTTGGAAAGGCAAACGTCTGTCTATACAAGGTCCCACAGCAAAAACCAAGCCATGAAGTTGAAGGAATTGTCCATAGAGCTCAGAGACATGATCTGGGGAAGAGTACCAAAACATTTCTGCAGCTTTGAAGGTCCCCAAGAACACAGTGGCCTCCATCATTCTTAAATGGAAGATTTTTGGAAGCACCAAGACTCTTCCTAGAGCTGGCCGCCTGGCCAAACTGAGCAATCAGGGGAGAAGGGCCTTGGTCAGGGAGGTAACCAAGAACCTGATGGTTACTCTGACAGAGCTCTAGAGTTCCTCTGTGGAGATGGGAGAACCTTCCAGAAGGACAACCATCTTTGCAGCACTCCACCCATCAGGGATTTATGGTAAGTTAAATCTTAACTTAACCAGACGGAAGCCGCTCCACAGTAATAGGCACATGACAGTCCGTTTGGAGTTTGACAAAAGGCACCTAAAGAAACAAGATTATCTGGTCTGATGAAACCAAGATTGAACTCTTTGGCCTGAATGCCAAGTGTCACGTCTGGAGGAAACCTGGCATCATCCCTATGGTGAAGCATGGTGATTGCAGCATCATGCTGTGGGGATGTTTTTCAGCGGCAGGGACTGGGAGACTAGTCAGGATCGAGGCAAAGACGAACGGAGCAAAGTACAGAGAGATCCTTGACGAAAACCTGCTCAGAGCACTCAGGTCTTCAGACTGGGGTGAAGGTTAACCTTCCAACTGGACAATCACCCTAAGCACACAGCAAAGACAACGCAGGAGTGGCTTCGGGACAAGTCTCTGAATGTCCTTGAGTGGCCCAGCCAGAGCCCGAACTTGAACCCGATCGATCGAACATCTCTGGAGAGACCTGACAATAGCTGTGCAGCGACGCTCTCCATCCAACCTGACAGAGCTTGAGAGGATCTGCAGAGAAGAATGAGAGAAACTCGCCAAATACAGGTGTGCCAACCTTGTAGCATCTTACCCAAGAAGACTCAATACTGTAATCACTGCCAAAGGTGCTTCAAAAAAGTACTGAGTAAGGGGTCTGAGTACTTATGTAAATGTAATGTTTCAGTTTTAATTTTTTTTATAAATAAGACAATTTTTATAAATAACGATTTTTGCTTTGTTGTAATGGCATATTGTGTGTAGATTGATGAATTTTAGAGTAAGGCTCTGTAGGTTGTTCCAAGACCCTAAAGATCATTGGGAGAAGGAGAAGGAGGAGGAGGTGGACGAGGGGAGAGGAGGAGGAAAGATGGAGGAGGAAAGATGGAGAAGGAGGAGGAGGTGGACGAGGGGAGAGGAGGAGGAAAGATGGAGGATGGGAGAGGAGGAGGAAAGATGGAGGAGGGGAGGGGAGGAGGAGAGGAGGAGGAGGAGGTAGGAGGAAGAGAGGAGGACAAAAGATGGAGGAGGGGAGAGGAGGAGGTGGAGGAGGGGAGAGGAGGGGAGAGGAGGAGGAACAGAGGAAGAGGGGAGTGGAGGAGGAAAGATGAAGGAGGGGAGAGGAGGAGGAAAGGAGGAGGAGGAAGAGAGGAGGAGGGAGCGGAATAAGAGGAGCAGGAGGAAATTAGATGGTGGCTTGATCTGTAGGATAAAGATGAGATATATGGTGGTTGAAAACTCTGGAAATGGTACTATATTCCCTAAGAATCATCACATTGTGATCCACACTGTGGTGTAAAGTACTTAAGTAAAAATAATTGTAAGTACTACTTAAGTAGTTTTTATGGGTATCTGTACTTTACTATTACAACTTTTACTTTACTACCTTCCTAAAGATAATAATGTACTTTTTACTCCATACATTTTCCCTGACACCAAAACGTATTTTGACTGCTTAGCAGGAGAGGACAATGGTCCAATTCACACACTTATCAAGAGAACATCCCTGGTCATCCCTACTGCCTCTGATCTGGCGGACTCACTAAACAAACATCCTTCGTTTGTAAATGATGTCTGAGTGTTGGAGTGTGCCCCGGCTATCCGTAAATAAATAAATAACAAGAAAATATTGTCATCTAGTTTGCTTATTATAAGGAATTTGAAAGGATTTATACTTTTACTTTTCATACTTAAGTCATTTTAAAACCAAATTATTTTATACTTGTACTCAAGTAGTATTTGACTTGTTGACTTTCATTTTTACGTGAGTCATTTTCTGTTAGACATCTTTACTTTTACTCGAGTATGACAATTGGGTACTTTCACCACCACTGAATCCACCTCATCTGGAAATATGGCGTAGGACGTAACAAGACCCTAATGATTAGTGGGAGCAGGAGGAGGAGTAGGGAGAGAGAAGGATGAGGATGAGGGGGGAGCAGGAGGACGGAGGAAGCAGGAGAAGGACAAGGAGGTGGAGATGATATTGACTTTATCTGGAGGATGAGCTGAGATACAGTACATCACCTATTAAAATTCAAAAAGTGAAAGTTCGAGTTTTCTTTTGTTATCATGATCCAGTGAAAGTTCACAACTCAAGAAAGTGAATACAAAGACGCACACGCACGCACACACACACACACACACTTTTCAGAGTGTTTTTTTGCCTTCAATCAGCCGTCTGGCCCAGGGAGCTGACCTCTCCAGCGACGACAATGGGACAGACAGGAAGTGGAGGTTTTCTGAGAGGAGAGAGGAGAGAGGAGGGAGCGAGAGGAGGGAAGGAAGAAAGGAACGCCGAAGGAAAGCCTTGACTGAGAATTTCAGGCCAGCGGTTGCAGTGGTTGTCATGATTGGTCCTAATTGGGTCTCTCTCCTTCTCTCCATATCTCTTTTCTTCTTATTTCCCTCTCTCCCTCCCCCTCTCTCGCCTACATCTCGTCTGGATATATCTAAAAATAGAAAGAGCAGGAAGGTACTTATGGGACCAATGGGAGGAGTACAGGGCAAGAGAAGTGGGCAATAATATAATTGGCCTGAGACAAACAGCTGGGGGACACAGTGTGTGTGTGTGTTAGCCCCCCCTACACACACCCACAGACACCCACACCCACACCCACACCCAAAGCTACAGCCATAGCCACAGCCACAGCCACACCCACAGCCACACCCAAAACCACAGCCACACCCACAGCCGCACCCACAGCCACACCCACACACACAGCCACACCCACACCCACAGTCACACCCACAGCCATAGTCACACCCACATCCACAGTCACACCCACACCCACACCCACACCCATAGTCACACCCACAGCCACACCCACAGCCACACCCTCAGCTGCACCCACACACACAGCCACACCCACAGTCACACCCACAGCCACACCCACAGCCACACCAATAGCCACACCAATAGCCACACCCACAGCCACACCCACAGCCACACCCACAGCCACACCCACAGCCACACCAATAGCCAGTAGGAAAGCGAGTAATGTGTCCCTGACAGCCAGAGCCCTAAAGAATGAAAGAATGTGTAACATGAGGCATAGGAACAACTGTATAGTGAACCATGTTTAAAGTAGGGTCTGGACGATACCAGTATCGCCATACTTGTTAGTATCGTATCAAGGAAACAAAACTTCTTTAGGAAAACAGCCTTAGTGTTGGAAACACAATGTTTTACATACAGCAGTTTTTTAAAGGGCCAAAGAGTTTTTGGTGTGCTTTGTGTATAAATCACAGCCCAAGTTTAAAGTGAAAGAGAAATAGAGAGCGAAAGAGAGAGAGAGAGAGAGAGAGAGAGAGAGAGAGAGAGAGAGAGAGAGAGAGAGAGAGAGAGAGAGAGAGAGAGAGAGAGAGAGGGGGGGAGTGGGGGAGAGAGAGGAAGTGTTGGGGACTTTATGAACATTGTCAGACAGAGGGAAAGACTGAGGGAGGTGAAAGTATTTTAAACAGCCTGCAGAACAAAACAACACACACACATACACACACACGCACGTATGCATATGCACGACAAACCACAGTTCCCTATGTGGGTGGGTGGGCTGGGAGAAAAATGATGGCATCATGGTAAGGTGGCATTACAAGCATTTTGGGGCCATGATCAATGTACTACATGTGTTCATACTGTAACCTGGAAAAACTGATCAATGTTCTACATGTGATCAATCCGCCTGTTACCAACGATAAGTAAACTTCTGGAAAAAATTGTGATTGAGCAGATACAATGCTATTTCACAGTAAACAAACTAATAACAGAATTTCAGCATGCTTATAGGGAAGGACACTCAACAAGCACAGCACTGATGATTGGCTGAGAGAAATTGAGAAATTGATGATAAAATTATTGTGGGGGCTGTCTTGTTAGACTTCAGTGCAGCTTTTGACATTAATGATCATAGTCTGCTGCTGGAAAAAATGTATGTGTTATGGCTTCACACCCCCTGCTATAATGTGGATAAAGTGTTACTTGTCTAATAGAACACAGAGAGTTTTTTTAATGGAAGCCTCTCAAATATAATCCAGTTAGAATCAGGAATTCTCCAGGGTAGCTGTTTAGGCCTCTTGCTTTTTTTCAATTTTTACAAACAACATGCCACTGACTTTGAGTAAAGCCAGAGTGTCTATGTAAGTGGATGACTCAACACTATACACGTTTGTCACGTTCGTCATAACGAGGAGACCAAGGCGCAGCATGAGATTTTTATTAAAACAAAGAACACTGAAGAACACTAAACAAACTAACAAAATAACTAAACGAACGTGACGCTATAAACACGAGTGCTGACATGCAACTACACATAGACAATAAATCAAATCAAATCAAATCAAATTTTATTTGTCACATACACATGGTTAGCAGATGTTAATGCGAGTGTAGCGAAATGCTTGTGCTTCTAGTTCCGACAATGCAGTAATAACAAGAAATCTAACTAACAATTCCAAAACTACTGTCTTGTACACAGTGTAAGGGGATAAAGAATATGTACATAAGGATATATGAATGAGTGATGGTACAGAGCAGCATAGGCAAGATACAGTAGATGGTATCGAGTACAGTATATACATATGAGATGAGTATGTAAACAAAGTGGCATAGTTAAAGTGGCTAGTGATACATGTATTACATAAGAATACAGTCGATGATATAGAGTACAGTATATACGTATGCAGATGAGATTAATAATGTAGGGTAAGTAACATTATATAAGGTAGCATTGTTTAAAGTGGCTAGTGATATATTTACATCATTTCCCATCAATTCCCATTATTAAAGTGGCTGGAGTTGAGTCAGTGTCAGTGTGTTGGCAGCAGCCACTCAATGTTAGTGGTGGCTGTTTAACAGTCTGATGGCCTTGAGATAGAAGCTGTTTTTCAGTCTCTCGGTCCCAGCTTTGATGCACCTGTACTGACCTCGCCTTCTGGATGATAGCGGGGTGAACAGGCAGTGGCTCGGGTGGTTGATGTCCTTGACGATCTTTATGGCCTTCCTGTGACATCGGGTGGTGTAGGTGTCCTGGAGGGCTTAAAACTTAAAACTTGCTACCCTCTCCACTACTGTTCCATCGATGTGGATAGGGGGGTGTTCCCTCTGCTGTTTCCTGAAGTCCACAATCATCTCCTTAGTTTTGTTGACGTTGAGTGTGAGGTTATTTTCCTGACACCACACTCCGAGGGCCCTCACCTCCTCCCTGTAGGCCGTCTCGTCGTTGTTGGTAATCAAGCCTACCACTGTTGTGTCGTCCGCAAACTTGATGATTGAGTTGGAGGCGTGCGTGGCCACGCAGTCGTGGGTGAACAGGGAGTATAGGAGAGGGCTCAGAACGCACCCTTGTGGGGCCCCAGTGTTGAGGATCAGCGGGGGGGAGATGTTGTTGCCTACCCTCACCACCTGGGGGCGGCCCGTCAGGAAGTCCAGTACCCAGTTGCACAGTGCGGGGTCGAGACCCAGGGTCTCGAGCTTGATGACGAGCTTGGAGGGTACTATGGTGTTGAATGCCGAGCTGTAGTCGATGAACAGCATTCTCACATAGGTATTCCTCTTGTCCAGATGGGTTAGGGCAGTGTGCAGTGTGGTTGAGATTGCATCGTCTGTGGACCTATTTGGGCGGTAAGCAAATTGGAGTGGGTCTAGGGTGTCAGGTAGGGTGGAGGTGATATGGTCCTTGACTAGTCTCTCAAAGCACTTCATGATGACGGAAGTGAGTGCTACGGGGCGGTAGTCGTTTAGCTCAGTAGTCAATAACCTCCAAAACCAAAATGGAAAATGGCAACCTAAATAGGATCCCCAATCAGAGACAACAATAAACAGCTGTCTCTGATTGGGAACCAATTCAGGTCACCATAGACCTACATATACCTAGACAGTTTGTATTTTTTATTTATTTCACCTTTATTTAACCAGGTAGGCTATTTGAGAACAAGTTCTCATTTGCAACTGCGACCTAGCCGAGATAAAGCAAAGCGGTGTGACACAGACAACAACACAGTTACACATGGAGTAAACAATAAACAAGCCAATAACACAATAAACAAATCAATGACACAGTAGAAAAAAAGAAAGTCTATTTACAGTGTGTGCAAAAGGCATGAGGAGGTAGGCAATAAATAGGCCATGGGAGTGAATAGTTACAATTTAACAGATTAACACTGGAGTGATACATGAGCAGATGATGATGTGCAAGTAGATACTGGTGTGCAAAAGAGCTGAAAAGTAAATAAAATTAAAACAGTATGGGGATGAGGTAGATAGATTAGGTGGGCTATTTACAGATGGACTATGTACAGCTGCAGCGATCGGTTAGCTGCTCAGATAGTTGATGTTTAAAGTTGGTGAGGGAAATAAAAGTCTCCAACTTCAGCAATTTTTGCAATTCGTTCCAGTCAATGGCAGCAGAAAGCTGGAAGGAAAGGCGGCCAAATGAGGTGTTGGCTTTAGGGATGATCAGTGAGATACACCTGCAGGAGCGTGTGCTACGGGTATGTGTTGTTATCGTGATCAGTGAACTGAGATAAGGCGGAGCTTTACCTAGCATAGACTTATAGATGACGTGGAGCCAGTGGGTCTGGCGACGAATATGTAGCGAGGGCCAGCCGACTAGAGCATACAGGTCGCAGTGGTGGGTGGTATACGGTGATTTGGTAACAAAACAGATGGCACTGTGATAGACTGCATCCAGATTGCTGAGTAGAGTGTTGGAAGCTATTTTGTAGATGACATCGCCGAAGTCAAGGATCGGTAGGATAGTCAGTTTTACTAGGGTAAGTTTGGCGGCGTGAGTGAAGGAGGCTTTGTTGCGAAATAGAAAGCCGATTCTAAGTTAGATTTTTGATTGGAGATGTTTAATATGAGTCTGGAAGGAGAGTTTACAGCCTAGCCAGACACCTAGGTATTTATAGTTGTCCACATATTCTAGGTTGGAACTGTCCAGGGTGGTGATGTTAGTCGGGCGGGCAGGTGCAGGCAGTGAATGGTTGAAAAGCATGCATTTGGTTTTACTAGCGTTTAAGAGCAGTTGGAGGCCATGGAAGGAGTGTTGTATGGCATTGAAACTTGTTTGGAGGTTAGTTAGCACAGTGTCCAAGGAAGGGCCAGAAGTATACAGAATGGTGTCGTCTGCGTAGAGGTGGATCAGGGAATCGCCCGCAACAAGAGCGACATCATTGATATATACAGAGAAAATAGTCGGCCTGAGAATGGAACCCTGTGGTACCCCCATAGAGACTGCCAGAGGTCCGGACAACATGCCCTCCGATTTGACACACTGAACTCTGTCTGCAAAGTAGTTGGTGAACCAGGCGAGGCAGTCATTAGAAAAACCAAGGCTATTGAGTCTGCCGATAAGAATACGGTGATTGACAGAGTCGAATGCCTTGGCCAGGTCGATGAACACAGTACTGTCTTTTATCGATGGCGGTTATGATATTGCTTAGTACCTTGAGCGTGGCTGAGGTGCACCCTTGACCGGCTCGGAAGCCGGATTGCAAAGCGGAGAAGGTACGGTGGGATACGAAATGGTCAGTGATCTGTATATTAACTTGGCTTTTGAAGACATTAGATATGCAGGGCAGGATGGATATAGGTCTGTAACAGTTTGGGTCTAGGGTGTCACCCCCTTTGACAATACAAAAACTAAACCAACCACCCTTGTCACACCCTGACCTAACCAAAATAATAAAGAAAACAAAAATAACTAAGGTCAGGGCGTGAAAACGTCAGCTACTACTGAGACTGCAGTTAGTTTCAGAGTGGGTTGCAAGGAAGAAGTTAGCCTTAAATATTTCTAAAACTAAAAGCATTCTATTTGGAACAAAACACTCACTAAACCCTAAACCTCAACTAAATCTTGTAATAAATCATGTGGAAATTGAGCAAGTTGAGATGACTACCAGACGAGCTAAATCACTTCGCTCATGCTCGCTTCAAGGCAAGCAACACTGAGGCATGCATGAGAGCGTCAGCTGTTCCGGACGACTGTGTGATCACGCTCTCTGTAGCCGACGTGAGTAAGACCTTTAAACAGGTCAACATACACAAGGCTGCGCAGCCAGACGGATTACCAGGAAGTGTGCTCCGGGCATGTGCTGACCAACTGGCAGGTGTCTTTATTGACATTTTCAACATGTCCCATTGAGTCTGTAATACCAACATGCTTCAAGCAGAACACCATAGTCCCTGTGCCCTAGAACACAAAGGCAACCTGCCTAAAGACTACAGACCCGTAGCACTCACGTCAGTAGCCATGAAGTGCTTTGAAATGCTGGTAATGGCTCACATCAACACCATTATCCGAGAAACCCTAGACCCACTCCAATTTGCATACCGCCCAAACAGATCCACAGATGATGCAATCTCTCTTGCACTCCACACGGCCTTTCACACCTGGACAAAAGGAACACCTATGTGAGAATGCTGTTCATTGACTACAGCTCAGCGTTCAACACCATAATATCCTCAAAGCTCATCACCAAGCTAAGGAACCTGGGACTAAACATCTCCCTCTGCAACTAGTTCCTGGACTTCCTGACAGACCGCCCCCAGGTGCTGAGGGTAGGTAGCAGCACATCTGCCACGCTGATCCTCAACACTGGAGCTCCCCAAGGGTGCGTGCTCATTCCCCTCCTGTACTCCCTGTTCACCCACAACTGCATGGCCAGGCACGACTCCAACACCATCATTAAGTTTGCTGACGACACAACAGTGGTAGGCCTGATCAACGACAACGACGAGACATCCTATAGGGAGGAGGTCAGAGACCTGGCCGGGTGGTGCCAGAATAACAACCTATTCCTCAACGTAACCAAGACTAAGGAGATTGTGGGGCAACTGTAGATTGTGGACTACAGGAAAAGGAGCACCGAGCACGTGCCCATTCTCATCGACGGGGCTGTAGTGGAGCAGGTTGAGAGCTTCATATTCCTTGGTGTCCACATCAACAACAAACTAGATTGGTCCAAACACACCAAAACAGTCCTGAAGAGGGCACGACAAAGCCTATTCCCCCTCAGGAAACTAAAACGATTTGGCATGGGTCCTGAGATCCTCAAAAGGTTCTACAGCTGCAACATCGAGAGCATCCTGACCGGTTGCAGGCACTTCAGAGGGTAGAGCGTACGGCCCAGTTCATCACTGGGGCTAAGCTGCCATCCAGGACCTCTACACCAGGCGGTGTCAGAGGAAGGCCCTACTCATCACTTGATTTGTCTTTACTTGGACAACAGATTTAGCAGCAGAAAGTACTTTGTAGCTACATGTACTAACATGTTGCAGTGTTACATCATTTGTTCCCATACAGTTGCCCTGGCATAATACCTATGTACAGTAGTACAGTGTTACATAATTTGTTACCATACAGTTGCCCTGGCATAATGCCTGTGTACAGTAGTACAGTGTTGCCTCATTTTTCTATCAAACCCCTCCCTTCTAACGATTTCAGTCACTTGGAGCTCGTTTTCCTGACTTCTGGGTTGCTTTGCCTTTTCCTGTCGTAGTGGAGATAAGCAGTAGAGAGCACCTGTATGTCTGCGGTTGACACGCTAACTCTTAGCAACATTACCAAGAAAGCAGCACACACACACACACACACACACACACACACACACACACACACACACACACACACACACACACACACCGAGCAATCAAAAGAGGTTTTTGTTTTGAGACCTCTGTGAAATCCCCCCTGTGGTTGTTCTACTGAACCACTAGTGTTGCCTACAGTGGTAGCTGTGACTTTTTCTCAGTGTGTGTGTGTGTGTGTGTGTGTGTGTGTGTGTGTGTGTGTGTGTGTGTGTGTGTGTGTGTGTGTGTGTGTGTGTGTGTGTGTGTGTGTGTGTGTCTGTGTGTCTGTGTGTGTGTGTTTGTGTGTGTGTGCGTATGTGTTTGTGTGTGTGGTTGAGGGGGAACAGGGGCGACACATTGACACACCTGCATACTGCCGGAAATGCACCCCCCACCTTACCAGACACACACACACACACACACACTTTCTCTCTCTCTCTCTCTTCTCTCTCTCTCTCTCTCTCTCTCTCTCTCTCTCTCTCTCTCTCTCTCTCTCAAATTATGGAAAATGAAACTATAACTAACTTATAACTAAATAACGGTTATCTTCTCCTTTATATCAGTACTACAACTACCATCATCATTACTACGACTACTACTACCATCACTAAACTGTTATCACTAACATTACCACCCATATTTGGAATGATAAACAGCAATGATAATAGTAATAACAATAATAGTAATAATAAGTAAGTTACTGTTTACTATGCAGATGTTATTATTCAGTGTCCCTCAGGCTATGGCAGGCAAATACATATTTGGCTGCAAGAGGAGCCATTGCTCCTTCGCCCATGAGTATTTTTAGTTTTTCCTCTGGGTTCAATTTGTAAAAATTTGGAATAAATGTAGTCATTTCTGTGAATAATGAATCTCTTTGTGAGTAATATTTATCACAGTAAAGGAGAAAGTGCATCTCTGTCTCTACCTCCCCTGTCATGCAGTGACCACATACACGCTCCTCTTTGGGTAGCCATGTCTTTTTATATCTGCCGGTTTCTATTGCCAATCGGTGGTCACTCAGCCTGTACTTGGTAAGGATCTGTCTCTGTGTCAGGTGCGTGAATGAGGACCCAAAAGCGAATTAACAAACAGAGTTTCTTTAATGATGAACACACGTGGGCTCAGATGGACAGGTAGATTCCGACAGGACAGGACAAGGTTGCAGCAAACACGATGATAGTCTGGTTCAGGCATGAGACACACAAACAAGAATCCGACAAAGACAGGAGCAGAAACAGAGAGAGATATAGGGACCTAATCAGAGGGAAAAAGGGAACAGGTGGGAAAAGGGGTGAATGAGGTAGTCAGAGAAGACAAGGAACAGCTGGGGGAAAGAGGGACAGAAACGGTAACCTAGTACGACCAGCAGAGGGAGACAGGGTGAAAGGAAAGGACAGAAACAAGACACAACATGACAATACATGACAGTACCCCCCCACTCACCGAGCGCCTCCTGGCGCACTCGAGGAGGAAACCTGGCGGCAACGGAGGAAATCCTCGATCAGCGCACGGTCCAGCACGTCCCGAGAGGGAACCCAACTCCTCTCCTCAGGACCGTACCCCTCCCAATCTACGAGGTACTGGTGACCACGGCCCCGAGGACGCATGTCCAAAATCCTACGGACCCTGTAGATGGGTGCGCCCTCGACAAGGATGGGGGGGGGGGGAAGACGAGCGGGGGCGCGAAGAACGGGCTTGATACAGGAGACATGGAAGACCGGGTGGACGCGACGAAGGTATCGCGGAAGAAGAAGTCGAACTGCGACAGGATTAATGACCCGAGAAATACGGAACGGACCAATGAACCGCGGGGTCAACTTGCGAGAAGCCGTCTTAAGGGGAAGGTTCTGAGTGGAGAGCCAAACTCTCTGACCGCGACAATATCTAGGACTCTTAGTTCTACGCTTATTAGCAGCCCTCACAGTCTGCGTCCTATAACGGCAAAGTGCAGACCTGACCCTCTTCCAGGTGCGCTCGCAACGTTGGACAAAAGCCTGAGCGGAGGGGACGCTGGACTCGGCGAACTGAGATGAGAACAGCGGAGGCTGGTACCCGAGGCTACTCTGAAAAGGAGATAGCCCGGTCGCAGACGAAGGAAGCGAGTTGTGGGCGTATTCTGCCCAGGGGAGCTGTTCTGACCAAGACGCAGGGTTGCGAAAAGAAAGACTGCGTAAGATGCGACCAATAGTCTGATTGGCCCGTTCTGCTTGACCGTTAGACTGGGGGTGAAAGCCGGAAGAGAGACTGACGGAAGCCCCAATCAAACGGCAAAACTCCCTCCAAAATTGAGACGTGAATTGCGGACCTCTGTCCGAAACGACGTCTGACGGAAGGCCATGAATTCTGAAAACATTCTCGATGATGATTTGTGCCGTCTCTTTAGCAGAAGGAAGCTTAGCAAGGGGAATGAAATGAGCCGCCTTAGAGAACCTATCGACAACCGTAAGAATAACAGTCTTCCCCGCTGACGAAGGCAGTCCGGTGACAAAATCTAAGGCGATGTGAGACCACGGTCGAGAGGGAATGGGAAGCGGCCTGAGACGACCGGCAGGAGGGGAGTTACCGGACTTAGTCTGCGCGCAGACCGAACAAGCAGCCACGAAACGACGCGTGTCATGCTCCCGGGTGGGCCACCAAAAACGCTGGCGAATGGAAGCAAGCGTACCCCGAACGCCAGGGTGGCCGGCTAACTTGGCAGAGTGAGCCCACTGAAGAACGGCCAGACGAGTAGGAACGGGAACGAAAAGAAGGTTCCTAGGACAAGCGCGCGGCGACGGAGTGTGAGTGAGCGCTTGCTTTACCTGCCTCTCAATTCCCCAGACAGTCAACCCGACAACACGCCCCTCAGGGAGAATCCCCTCGGGGTCAGTGGAGGCTACTGAAGAACTGAAGAGACGAGATAAAGCATCAGGCTTGGTGTTCTTAGAGCCCGGACGATAAGAAATCACGAACTCGAAACGAGCGAAAAACAGCGCCCAACGCGCCTGACGCGCATTAAGTCGTTTGGCAGAACGGATGTACTCAAGGTTCCTATGGTCAGTCCAAACGACAAAAGGAACGGTCGCCCCCTCCAACCACTGTCGCCATTCGCCTAGGGCTAACCGGATGGCGAGCAGTTCGCGGTTTCCCACATCATAGTTACGTTCCGACGGCGACAGGCGATGAGAAAAATCCGCGCATGGGTGGACCTTGTCGTCAGAGAGGGAGCGCTGAGAAAGAATGGCTCCCACGCCCACCTCTGACGCGTCAACCTCGACAACGAACTGTCTAGAGACGTCAGGTGTAACAAGGATAGGAGCGGATGTAAAACGATTCTTGAGGAGATCAAAAGCTCCCTGGGCGGAAACGGACCACTTAAAGCACGTCTTGACAGAAGTAAGGGCTGTGAGAGGAGCTGCCACCTGACCGAAATTACGGATGAAACGACGATAGAAGTTCGCGAAGCCGAGAAAGCGCTGCAGCTCGACGCGTGACTTAGGGACGGGCCAATCAATGACAGCTTGGACCTTAGCGGGATCCATCTTAATGCCTTCAGCGGAAATAACAGAACCGAGAAATGTGACGGAGGAGGCATGAAAAGTGCACTTCTCAGCCTTCACAAAAAGACAATTCTCTAAAAGGCGCTGGAGGACACGTCGAACGTGCTGAACATGAATCTGGAGTGACGGTGAAAAAAATCAGGATATCGTCAAGGTAAACGAAAACAAAGATGTTCAGCATGTCTCTCAGGACATCATTGACTAATGCCTGAAAGACAGCTGGAGCGTTAGCGAGGCCGAAAGGAAGAACCCGGTATTCAAAGTGCCCTAACGGAGTGTTAAACGCCGTCTTCCACTCGTCCCCCTCCCTGATGCGCACGAGATGGTAAGCGTTACGAAGGTCCAACTTAGTGAAAAACCTGGCTCCCTGCAGGATCTCGAAGGCTGAAGACATAAGAGGAAGCGGATAACGATTCTTCACTGTTATGTCATTCAGCCCTCGATAATCTATGCAGGGGCGCAGAGACCCGTCCTTCTTCTTGACAAAAAAAAACCCCCGCTCCGGCGGGAGAGGAGGAGGGGACTATGGTACCGGCGTCAAGAGCTACAGACAAATAATCTTCGAGAGCCTTACGTTCGGGAGCCGACAGAGAGTATAGTCTACCCCGGGGGGGAGTGGTTCCCGGAAGGAGATCAATACTACAATCATACGACCGGTGTGGAGGAAGAGAGGTGGCCCTGGACCGACTGAACACCGTGCGCAGATCGTGATATTCCTCCGGCACCCCTGTCAAATCACCAGGCTCCTCCTGTGAAGAAGAGACAGAGGAAACAGGAGGGATAGCAGACATTAAACATTTCACATGACAAGAGACGTTCCAGGAGAGGATAGAATTACTAGACCAATTAATGGAAGGATTATGACAAACTAGCCAGGGATGGCCCAAAACAACAGGTGTAAAAGGTGAACGAAAAATTAAAAAAGAAATGGTTTCGCTATGATTACCAGAAACAGTGAGGGTTAAAGGTAGCGTCTCACGCTGAATCCTGGGGAGAGGACTACCATCCAGGGCGAACAAGGCCGTGGGCTCCCTTAACTGTCTGAGAGGAATGTCATGTTCCCGAGCCCAGGTCTCGTCCATAAAACAGCCCTCCGCCCCAGAGTCTATTAAGGCACTGCAGGAAGCTGACGAACCGGTCCAGCGTAGATGGACCGACAAGGTAGTGCAGGATCTTGAAGGAGAGACAGGAGTAGTAGCGCTCACCAGTAGCCCTCCGCTTACTGATGAGCTCTGGCTTTTACTGGACATGAAGTGACAAAATGACCAGCGGAACCGCAATAGAGACAGAGGCGGTTGGTGATTCTCCGTTCCCTCTCTTTAGTCGAGATGCGGATACCTCCCAGCTGCATAGGCTCAGCACCCGAGCCGGCAGAGGAAGATGGTAGTGATGCGGAGAGGGGGGCAACGGAGAACGCGAGCTCCTTTCCACGAGCTCGGTGACGAAGATCAACCCGTCGCTCAATGCGAATAGCGAGTTCAATCAAGGAATCCACGCTGGAAGGAACCTCCCGGGAGAGAATCTCATCCTTTACCTCTGCGCGGAGACCCTCCAGAAAACGAGCGAGCAAAGCCGGCTCGTTCCAGCCACTGGAGGCAGCAAGAGTGCGAAACTCAATAGAGTAGTCTGTTATGGATCGATTACCTTGACATAGGGAAGACAGGGCCCTGGAAGCCTCCTCCCCAAAAACAGATCGATCAAAAACCCGTATCATCTCCTCCTTAAAGTCCTGATACTGGTTAGTACACTCAGCCCTTGCCTCCCAGATTGCCGTGCCCCACTCACGAGCCCGTCCAGTAAAGAGAGATATGACGTAGGCGACACGAGCAGTGCTCCTGGCGTAAGTGTTGGGCTGGAGAGAAAACACAATATCACACTGG